>NW_019234995.1:0-2285 GCF_002742605.1 Olea europaea var. sylvestris
GTCTTGACATCCATCCGTTCAAGCTCTAGATTCAAACTGGCTACTAATCTAATGATAACTCGAATTGAAGCCATCCTTACAACAAGTGAAAAAATCTCGTCAAAGTCAATTCCTTTCTTCTGAAAAAATCCTTTGACTACCAAACGGGCTTTATGTTTTACCACCTTTATGTTGCTATCTTTCTTGAGTTTGAAAATCCATTTATTCCTCAATGTCTTCTTTCCCTTCGGAAGCTCAACCAACTCATATGTTTGATTCTTCTGCAGCGACTCTATCTAATCCTACATTGCTTGTATCCACTTATTTTTGTCCACATGAGTTTGTGCTTCTTGAAAGTTCTCTAGCTCTCTTCGTCAGTTAGGAATCTCATTGATAGAATCTATCATCGTTCAAATCTTCTTACCTATGTATCGTTGGTTTTGGGAGATGCATCATCATCTGGTTGATGTAATGGTCCAAAAACTTGTGGTGAAGAGGATTGTGACTCCCCCTGATCAATATTTCATTCTTTATCCTCTTGTTCTACTTCCAGCATTTTCTCATGCATATCGTCATTATCTATGATGAATTGTGCTGGTGCTGAATTTGGAGCAATATTCTAGGCACCAAAATTAGAATTGGGAGATATTGTGGGCTTTTCAATGTCTTCAAATGTCTGGCTTTCATGGAACACGCGTCTCTGCTTCTGATGACCTTTTTTTGTCTTTGGGTCCCATAATCTGTATCCAAGTTCCTCATCTCCATAGCCTATAAAGATGCATAGAGTGGTCCTTGTATCTAGCTTTGTCTTAACTCCTTGGATACATGTACAAAAACTAAACACCTGAATACTCTCAGGTGAGAGTAGGAGGGATATTTACCGGACCATATTTTCTCCAAAATTTCAAAATTCAACGGTACTGATGGTGATCTGTTGATCAGGTAGTAGGCGGTTAGAGCAGCTTCTCCCCAAAATGGCTTTGGTAGTTTAGCCTACTTATCGTGCTTCTGACCTTTTTCATGATCGTTCGATTCATCCTTTCGACAACTCCATTATGTTGTACAGTGCATGGGACTGTCTTCTCATGTCGAATGTCGTATCTTCTGCAACAGGCATCGAACTCCTTGGAAGTGTACTCGCCTCCATTATCTGTGCGAAGACACTTCATCTTTTTTTCATTTGAAGTAATCCAATACTTGGTCCTTCATCTTCAAGAAATATACCCACACTTTTCGAGAAGCATCACAATAAATATAAAAAAATGTTTATTACTGCTTAGTGATTCAACCTTCAAGGGACCACAAACATCAGAGTGTACCAGATTAGCAACTTTGGTCGTTTCATCGAAGAGAAATTGAAGGAGACTCTATGTTGCTTACCAAATAGATAGTGACTGCAAGGATCCAGCACAACTTCCTTGGCAATCATGATTAGCTCTTTCTTTATCAAAGTAGACAATCTCTTCTCACTCATGTGACCAAGTCTCCGGTGCCACAAATTTTGAGAAGCTTCACATTCTACTACATTGAGGCTATCCATATGCATTTTCACATGAGTCTTGTATGCAGTGCCATACATTTATCCTCGAGCGACAACCATGGAACCTTTCATCATTTTTCATGTACGATTGCTAAAATGATTGACATAGCCTTGTTTGTCAAGGGTTATCCCTAAAAGTAGATTTAGCCAAAGATCAGGTACATGTCAAACAACCTTCAGGGTTATTTTACACTCAAGGTTTGTTTGTATCTGAACATCACCAATTCCCACGATCTTAGAAGAACTGGTATTTCTCATCTTCGCTGCACCAAAGTCGCAAGCTTTGTATGTTGTAAAGAAATCTCTGCGTGGAGTGCGTGGTAAGATGCTGCTGTGTCTATTACCCACTCAATATCTTGGTTTGAGACATGAAGACATGTCTCCTCATGGATGGAACAGATAGCCACCTCCCCAGAAATAGTGACTAGTGTCTCCCCTTCCTTATTGTTCAGCTGGGAATTGTTCTGCCCTTGCTCTCGTAGCAATTTTTAGCAGTTCTTCTTTAAGTGGCCCTCCATACCAAAATAGTACTTATAAGTAGGCTTCCTTCCATCTATGGATCTATTCCTACTTTTACTTCTGCCTCTTCCCCTACCTCGAATGCCTTCTTGCTGTCTTCCCCGGTTCTCTGTGACAAAGACATGTGAATGGATAGTGTCGACATCCTTTCTCCTGGCCTCTTCATTAAATAGTGCATCCTTGACCATAGATATGGTAAGTTTGTCATTAAGGGCTGAGTTGCTGAGAGATACTACTAGTGTCTCCC
>NW_019234996.1:0-2285 GCF_002742605.1 Olea europaea var. sylvestris
TGCCGGGGAAAATTTCGTCATTTTTTGCGACTGTCTCGAAATTGGCTAAATTTTGACAGGTTGATCGGAAGCAAAAATCGCGTCGGGGGCAATTTTTTTCGCGACTGTGTCGAAATTGGCTAAAATTTGACAGGTTGATCGGAAACAAAAATCGCGCCGGGGCAATTTCGTAACTTTTCGCGACTGTGTCGGAGTGGGCTCAAATTTGACAGGTTGATCAGGAACAAAAACCGCGTCGGGGGTAATTTCGTCATTTTTTGTAACTGTGTCGGAATTGGCTAAAATTTGACTGGTTGATAGGAAACAAAAATCGCGCCGGGGGCAATTTTATCATTTTTCGCGGCAATGTCAGAATGGGCTAAAATTTGATTGGTTGATCGGAAACAAAAACAGCACCGGGGGCAATTTCCTCATTTTTCGCGACTGTGTCGAAATGGGCTAAAATTTGACAGGTTGATCGGAAACAAAAATCGCGCCGGGGGCAATTTCGTCATTTTTCGCGACTGTGTCGGAATGGGCTAAAATTTGACAGGTTGATCGGAAACAAAAATCGCGCCGGGGGCAATTTCGTCATTTTTCTCGACTGTGTCGAAATGGGCTAAAATTTGACCGGTTGATAGGAAACAAAAATCGCGCCGGGGGCAATTTCGCCATTTTTCTCGACTGTGTCGAAATGGGCTAAAATTTGACTGGTTGGTCGGAATTATAAACCGCGGCAGGGGCAATATTTGGATTTTTCGCGACTGTGTCGGAATTGGCTAAAATTTGACAAGTTGATCGAAAACAAAAATCGCGCTGAGGGCAATTTTGACCTTTTTCACGACAGTGTCGGAATGGGCTAAAATTTGAGAGGTTGATGCGGAACAAAAACTGCGCCGGGGGCAATATCGTCATTTTTTGCAACTGTGTCGAAATGGGCTAAAATTTGACGGGTTGATCGGAAACAAGAACCGCGCCGAGGGCAATTTCGTCATTTTTCACGATTGTGTCGGAATGGGCTAAAATTTGACAGGTTGATCGGAAACAAAATCGCGTCGGGGACAATTTCGTCATTTTTCGTGACTGTGTCGGAATTGGCTAAAGTTTGACAGCTTGATCGGAAACAAAAATCACGCCGGTGCTATTTTGTCATTTTTCGCGACGACGTCAGAATGCGCTAAAATTTGACTGGTTGATCGGAAACAAAAACCATGCCGGGGAAAATTTCGTCATTTTTTGCGACTGTCTCGAAATTGGCTAAATTTTGACAGGTTGATCGGAAACAAAAATCGCGTCGGGGGCAATTTCGTCATTTTTCGCGACTGTGTCGAAATTGGCTAAAATTTGACAGGTTGATCGGAAACAAAAATCGCGCCGGGGCAATTTCGTAACTTTTCGCGACTGTGTCGGAGTGGGCTCAAATTTGACAGGATGATCGGGAACAAAAACCGCGTCGGGGGTAATTTCGTCATTTTTTGTAACTGTGTCGGAATTGGCTAAAATTTGACTGGTTGATAGGAAACAAAAATCGCGCCGGGGGCAATTTTATCATTTTTCGCGGCAATGTCGAAATGGGCTAAAATTTGATTGGTTGATCGGAAATAAAAATAGCACCGGGGGCAATTTCCTCATTTTTCGCGACTGTGTCGGAATTGGCAAAAATTTGACAGGTTGATCGGAAACAAAAATCGCGCCGGGGCAATTTCGTAACTTTTTGCGACTGTTTCGTAGTGGTATCAAATTTGACAGGTTGATCAGGAACAAAAACCTCGTCGGGGGTAATTTCGTTATTTTTTGCAACTGTGTCTGAATTGGCTAAAACTTGACTGTTGATAAGAAACAAAAATCGCGCCGGGGGCAATTTTATCATTTTTCGCGACGATGTCGGAATGGGCTAAAATTTGACAGGTTGATCGGAAACAAAAACAGCACCGGGGGCAATTTCCTCATTTTTCGCGACTGTGTCGAAATGGGCTAAAATTTGACAGGTTGATCAGAAACAAAAGTCGCGTCGGGGGCGATTTCTTAATTTTTCTCGACTGTGTCGGAATGGGCTCAAATTTGACAGGTTGATCGGGAACAAAAATCGCGCCGGGAGAATTTCGTAATTTTTCGTAGCTGTGTCAGAATTGGCTAAAAGTTGACAGGTTTATCGAAAACAAAAATCGCGCCGGGGGCAATTTCGACCTTTTCGCGACGGTGTCGAAATGGGCTAAAATTTGTGAGGTTGATCCGGAACAAAAACTGCGTTGGGGGCAATTTCGTCATTTTTCGCAACTGTGTCGAAATAGGCTAAAATTTGACAG
>NW_019234997.1:0-2285 GCF_002742605.1 Olea europaea var. sylvestris
TTCTTCGTACGTCGACAATCAAAGCGTTCCAAATATGCAAGTGCTCACTCTTTCAAAAAATGGCCGAAATCCCTCATACGTCATGACGAAGTGGTGACTTCAATCCAAAACGGTCGCTACATTTCCAAAAAGTACTTACGGGCCCAAAACGAACACCGTGTGGAAATGTTACGCTCAATTCTTTGTACGCCGACAATCCAAACGTTCCAAATATGCAAGTGCTCATACTTTGGAAAAATGGCCGAAATCGCTAATACGTCACGACGAAGTGGTGAGTTCAATCCAAAACGGTCGCTACATTTCCAAAAAGTACTTATGGTCCCAAAACGGACACCGTGTGTAAAAGTTACGCTCAATTCTTCGTACGTCGACAATCCAAGCGTTCCAAATATACAAGTGCGCATTCTTTCGAAAAATGGCCGAAATCTCTCATACGTCACGACAAAGTTGTGAGTTCAATCTAAAACGGTCGCTACATTTCCAAAAAGTACTTACGGTCCCAAAAGAGACACCGTGTGCAAAAGTTACGCTCAATTCTTCGTACGCCGACAATCCAAGCGTTCCAAATTTGCAAGTGCTCACTCTTTCAAAAAATGGCTGAAATCCCACATACGTCACGACGAAGTGGTGAGTTCAATCCAAAAAGGTCGCTACATTTCCAAAAAGTACTTACCGGCTCAAAACGGACACCGTGTGCAAAAGTTACGCTCAATTCTTTGTACGTCGACAATCCAAACGTTCAAAATATGCAAGTGCTCACACTTTAGAAAAATGGCCGAACTCGCTAATACATCACGATGAAGTGGTGACTTCAATCCAAAACGGTCGCTACATTTCCAAAAAGTTCTTATGGGCCAAAACGGACACCGTGTGCAAAAGTTACACTCAATTCTTCGTACGTCGACAATCCAAGCGTTCCAAATATGTAAGTGCTCATTCTTTCGAAAAATGGCCGAAATCCCTCGTACGTCACAACGAAGTGGTGAGTTCAATGCAAAGCGGTCGCTACATTTCCAAAAAGTACTTATGGTCCCTAAACGGACACCGTGTGCAAAAGTTACGCTCAATTCTTCGTACCTCGACAATCCAAGCGTTCCAAACATGCAAGTGCTCATTCTTTCGATAAATGGCCGAAATCTCTCGTACGTCATGATGAACTGGTGAGTTCAATCTGAAACGGTCGCTACATTTTCAAAAAGTACTTACAGGCCCAAAACGGACACGGTGTGCAAAAGTTAAGCTCAATTCTTCGTACGCCGACAATCCAAGCGTTCCAAATATGCAAGTGCTCATTCTTTCGAAAAATGGCCGAAATCCGTCATACGTCACGACGAAGTCTTAAGTTCAATCAAAAAACGGTCGCTACATTTCCAAAAAGTACTTATGGTCCCTAAACGGACACCGTGTGCAAAAGTTACGCTCAATTCTTCGAACGTCGACAATCCAAGCGTTCCCAATATATAAGTGCTCATTCTTTCGAAAAATGGCCGAAATCTATTGTACGTCACGACGAAGTTGTGAGTTCAATCTAAAACGGTCGCTACATTTCCAAAAAGTACTTATGGGCCCAAAACAGACACCGTGTGCAAAAGTTATGCTCAATTCTTCGTACGCCGACAATCCAAGCGTTACAAATTTGCAAGTGCTCACTCGTTTGAAAAATGGTCGAAATCCCTCGTACGTTACGACGAAGTGGTGAGTTCAATCCAAAACGGTCACTACATTTCCAAAAAGTACTTACGGGCCCAAAACGGACACCGTGCGCAAAAGTTACGCTCAATTC
Source organism: Olea europaea var. sylvestris (assembly GCF_002742605.1). Taxonomy (NCBI): domain Eukaryota; kingdom Viridiplantae; phylum Streptophyta; class Magnoliopsida; order Lamiales; family Oleaceae; genus Olea; species Olea europaea. The sequence continues at coordinate 1,784 of NW_019234997.1, forward strand.
TTCGTACGCCGACAATTCAAGCGTTCCTAATATGCAAGTGCTCACTCTTTCGAAAAACGGCCGAAATCCCTCATACGTCACGATGAAGTGGTGAGTTCAATCTAAAACGGTCGCTACATTTCCAAAAAGTACTTATGGTCCCAAAACAGACACCGTGTACAAAAGTTACGCTCAATTCTTCGTACGCTGACAATCCAAGCGTTCAAAATATACAAGTGCTCATTCTTTTGAAAAATGACCGAAATCTCTCGTACGTCACGACGAAGTGGTGAGTTCAATCTAAAACGATCGCTACATTTCCAAAAAGTACTTATGGGCCCAAAACGGCCACCGTGTGCAAAAGTTAGTCTCAATTCTTTGTACGCCGACAATCCAAACGTTCAAAATATGCAAGTGCTCACACTTTGGAAAAATGGTTAAAATCGCCAATACGTCACAATGAAGTGGTGAGTTCAATCCAAAACGATCGCTACATTTCCAAAAAGTTCTTATGGGCCAAAAC
>NW_019234998.1:0-2285 GCF_002742605.1 Olea europaea var. sylvestris
TCATGGTTATCCAAACATGGGTTAATGCCTCATTTGTCTAGTTGAAAACAATAATTACAACACTAATGGACATGAATTCAATGTTTCTAGTTAGCATACTACAAAATGAAACGAGAATATTTAAAATTTTGAATTCCTCAAATTTTAAAGAGAAACACACATGTAAGAAAGCAAAAAAGAAACATATAATGTTCAAGAAATATTGACTTTAACCATTGAGAACTCTAGTTCATCTGTCAAAAATGTAGTTCATATCGACAGATGACTCATTTGCCGATATTTTGTCATTTGTCAAGAATAACTAAAACGAACTATCAGGATTGATAGTTTATCACGACAGATGGGTCACATAATTGATCTATTGAGAAGTTCTCGTGTGTTAAGAATTTATAACTTTATAGACTTTCATTGTGACAAATTAAGTAGTTCGCTTAAAATATTTGGTACCCATGCCTAACGTAGAAAAATGTAATAAATAAGGTAGTTTGGAATGAAAAGCATAATACAACAATCAGCTTTCACAAATCAAACAAATCCAGCGAAATATGAAGTAAAAAATTGACAAAAATTGAAATATTGTTTTAGAAAAATATTTAAAAAGTTCATATATAACACATCAAAAAGCCTAGAAAAAATCAAAATCCCTAAAAAATATATATATAAACCCAAAAAAATAGAGAAATTTAAACTACCTATAAATGTACACCCCAACCAAAGCCAAACCCAAAACAAAGAATAAATTAACTCACGGATGTAGGGAACTCAAAATTGATGGCTCAATCTAAGAGAAAGATAAAAAATAGGAACATTAGTTAAAAACTTGAAACAAAACCTTCAATTGATCAAAAAAGAAACACACATATTTGAAACCTTACCTAAAATATTCTTCATCCTTCTGTTTTGACGTAATAAACGAGATCACAACGCAAGAATTTGCATTCCATATAATTTTCAAAGAATCGAGAGATGAAACATAGAAAAGAAGAAAGGAGAAAAGAGAAATTTTGTAATGGTTGTGTGGGGAAATAAAGTAGATGATTGAATTGAAAAGTAGAATTATATGGGCAAAGAAACGTACTGGAGAGAGAAAAAGGAATGAGTTGATAGTTAATAACTTTTGCTCCTTTATATGTGTGTGTGATTGATTATCCCATTTTTTTCAATTTTTGTACAACTTTTTTATGTTGTCAACTTAATGATGTGTAGGATATTTAAATTCTGTTGGGGTAAAATGTCCAAAAACGACAATCTTGCAAAGATTTTTAAAAAGTGACATTTTTAAAATGCAAAGAAATGCAAAATCAAAAATTGACATGGAGTGCAATTTCCTCATAAAAACAATATTTGACATGTATGTGCTCGAGCTACTCCTTTTTATTTGCATACCGTAAAATGTCTTTTGGAACACGTCTTTTTTTAGAGGGTTATGGACTCCGTCTTGTAAACATTTTTAATAAATTGTTAGCCCATACTCCTAAAGTATTGTATTATTAATCACATTATAAAATTATGAACGTAATTGTTCAATTTCGTCATATCACTAATAGTTTATGAACTAAAGTTATCTTTATCCTTCACAGTCAGAAGGGATAATTGAAGCTGAAATTGTTGAAGACAATTAAAATATACAAGTTCGTCATATCACTAATAGTTTAAGCTTTTAGATACGATTCAACATTGTATCCAAGCATACAACTCACATGAGTTCAAGGCTCACATCACCCATTTTTGAAAATTCCACTTCTTGTACTATGCTTAGAGTTTCAATTTTAAGTTATTATATTTTAAGTTTTTAGAACGAATTTCACTATATGTAGTAGTTATGCTTGTTACTCCGTTCAAAAACTTTATAGTTGGTCTTATGTGACTGTTATAATTGATATTTAATGTTTGTATTTAGATGAAAATGAAAATTCATGGTTTGGTTTATCTTACTGTTTTCCTAGTTTAAAATCTCATTTTAGTTACAAGTTATCTGAGTTTTCTAGTTTCCTATTTGTTGAGGTGATAATTATTGGGGAAAGAACTCAACAGCACAAATCAAGTTTAATTGGGAACCCTGTGAGGATCATGGACATCTGACTGACTTCATCAACTGAAGGCTGATTAGAGCATCACATCAGTCAAGTGACTAAGCATGGCAAGTCCTACGTTTTGGGAGGTTCAAAGATGTGGGAATTGTAAGTATTATGCCCTAGGCCTAATCAACTTTGGACATAAATACCTTTATATATAATTAATGCAATTAAATGGCAGATCTATTATTTAATTAATAGACAATTAAA
>NW_019234999.1:0-2285 GCF_002742605.1 Olea europaea var. sylvestris
CGGACACCGTGTGCAAAAGTTGCGCTCAATTCTTCGTACGCCAACTCTCCAAGGGTTCCAAACATGCAAGTGCTCATTCTTTCCAGAAATGGCCAAAATCCCTTGTACGTCACGACGAAGTGCTGAGTTCAATCCAAAACGATCGCTACATTTCCAAAAAGTACTTATGGGCCCAAAATGGACACCTTGTGCAAAAGTTACGCTCAATTCTTCGTCCCCCGACTCTTCATGCGTTCTAAATATGCAAGTGCTCATTCTTTCGAAAAATGGCCAAAATCCCTCGTACGTCACGATGAAGTGGTGAGTTCAATGCAAAACGATTGCTACATTTCCAAAAAGTACTTATGGGCCAAAAACGGACACCGTGTGTAAAAGTTAATCTCAATTCTTCGTACGCCGACTCTCCAAGCGTTCGAATTATGCGAGTGCTCATTCTTTTGAAAAATGGCAAAAATCACTCATACATCACGACGAAGTGGTGAGTTCAATACAAAATGGTCGTCACATTTCCAAAAAGTACTTAGGGACCCAAAACGGACATCGTGTGCAAAAGTTACGCTCAATTCTTCGTCCGTCGACTCTCCAAGCGTTCTAAGTATGCAAGTGCTCATTCTTTCGAAAAATGGTCAAAATCACTCGTACGTCACGATGAAGTGGTGAGTTCAATCCAAAATGGTTGCTACATTTCCAAAAAGTACTTAGGGACCCAAAACGGACACCGTGTGCAAAAGTTACGCTCAATTCTTCGTCCGCCGACTCTCCAAGTGTTCTAAATATGCAAGTGCTCATTCCTTGGAGAAATGACCAAAATCCCTCGTACGTCACGATGAAGTGGTGAGTTCAATCCAAAACGGTCGCTATATTTCCAAAAAGTACTTATGGGCCAAAAACGGACACCGTGTACAAAAGTTACGCTCAATTCTTCGTCCGCCGACTCTCCAAGTGTTCTAAATATGCAAGTGCTCATTCTTTCAAAAAATGGCCGAAATCCCTTGTACGTCACGACGAAGTGGTGAGTTCAATCAAAAACAGTCCCTACATTTCCATAAAGTACTTATGGGCCCAAAACGGACACTGTGTGCAAAAGTTACGCTTAATTCTTCGTCCGTCGACCCTCCAAGCATTCGAAATATGCAAGCGCTCATTCTATCAAAAAATGGCCAAAATCCCTCGTACGTCACGATGAAGTGTTGAGTTCAATCCAAAACGGTCGTTACATTTCCAAAAATTACTAATGGGCCCAAAACGGACACCGTGTGCAGAACTAACGCTTAATTCTTCGTCCGTCGACTCTCCAAGCGTTCCAAATATGCAAGTGCTCATTCTGGCAAAAAATGGCCAAAATCCATTGTACGCCACGACGAAGTGGTGAGTTCAATCCCAAACGGTCGCTACATTTCGAAAAAGTACTTATGGGCCCAAAACGGACACCATGTGCAAATGTTACGGTCAATCTTCGTCAGTCGTCTCTCCAAGTGTTCTAAATATGCAAGTGCTCATTCTTTCGAAATATGGCCAAAATCACTTGTACGTCACGACGAAGTGGTGAGTTCAATCCAAAACGGTCTCTACATTTCCAAAAAGTACTTATAGACCCAAAACAGACACCGTGTGCAACAGTTAATCTCAATTCTTCGTCTGCCGACTCTCCAAGCGTTCGAAATATGCAAGCGCTCATTCTATCGAAAAATGGCCAAAATCCCTTGTACGTCACGACGAAGTGGTGAGTTCAATCCAAAACGGTCTCTACATTTCCAAAAAGAACTTATAGACCCAAAACAGACACCGTGTGCAACAGTTAATCTCAATTCTTCGTCTGCCGACTCTCCAAGCGTTCGAAATATGCAAGCGCTCATTCTATCGAAAAATGGCCAAAATCCCTTGTACGTCACGACGAAGTGGTGAGTTCAATCCAAAACGGTCTCTACATTTCCAAAAAGAACTTATAGACCCAAAACAGACACCGTGTGCAACAGTTAATCTCAATTCTTCGTCTGCCGACTCTCCAAGCGTTCGAAATATGCAAGCGCTCATTCTATCGAAAAATGGCCAAAATCCCTTGTACGTCACGACGAAGTGGTGAGTTCAATCCAAAATAGTCGCTACATTTCCAAAAAGTACTTATGGGCCCAAAACGGAATCCGTGTACAAAAGTTACGCTCAATTCTTCGTTCACCGACTCTCCAAGCGTTCTAAATATATAAGTGTTCATTCTTTCAAAAAATGGCCGAAATCCCTCGTACGTCACGACGAAGTGGTGAGTTCAATCGAAAACGGTCTCTACA
>NW_019235000.1:0-2284 GCF_002742605.1 Olea europaea var. sylvestris
TATTATAAATGGGATTTTAAATTAACTTGACTTTGAATTGTAAATGTAGAATTTTCATTATGTAAAAGTTGTAAATATTATGCGGAAAGAGGAGAATGGAGAAGTTCTAGTTTCCCAAGTAACTTTTCAAGAAAATAGTACAAGTGGTTCAGATGGTATACAGATTTTTTTGAACTTCAATACAAGTGCTTCATCATTTAATTTTAGTTAATCTATATCTAAAGCGATAAATGCCAATAATGCGAATTTTGAAATGCTCTATAAGTTATTCAGGTATACGTGTGTCCGTTCATAGTGTGTTGCAACTACAAGAAATAGAAAATTTTGTTATTTTATCTCGATGGAGGCATAACGAAAGGCAATATTCAATTGTAAAAAAAATTACACTCGATCTACTAACACCTCCCATATCTGCGATAGCATCGGAGACTGCACTAGTTTAAGTGGTAGAATTTTGTTAGACAAAAAATAAAAAAAAAAATGGAAAAGGAAAAGACATTGAAAGTTTTAATATGCTTGAAAAATTAGGAATGTACGAAATTATATCTTCAAAAGAGAGAGAGAGAGAGAGAGAGAGAGAGAGTTTATAGTTTAATGGCTGAGGAGTTGCAGTAAATCCAAGAATAGGATATTTCTAAATTCATTTGTTGATTTAATTATATAATCTTTTAATTCATTTGTTACGTTTAAAATTTTAACTCTGGTCCATGCTTCCTAAAAGGAAGATGATTGTAACTTTCATTTAATGTACAAGTTGTATAAATTGCACAAAACTTAAATTGTTAAAAAGAATTCAAAATTTCATGAATTTCCCAAAAAAAAAATAAAAAATAAAAAATAATCATGAGCTAGCTCGGCTAGGGAAAAAGGAATACGAACCATTTTTTTTTTTTTTTGTCGGGCTATGCAGAACCATGAGCTTCATCTCACGATGAGCCTTGGCCTGACTTGTTGACAACCTTAAGGTTACATGATATGAAATGACTAATATATTAAGCCTCGTTCAGTAGAAAATGAAATTTAGATTTTATCGAAGTTAAAGCAAATAATTAATTTTAATTACATATTTTTTGGAATTTATAACTATTTAATCATATTAGAATCTATTAAAAATATGATTTTACTGAACATGGGCTAAATTAGGTTGTAACTAATAAAATTTACAAACATGGACTTGTATGTTACTTGTCTGTGTTTTATGCCAAGTTGTGCTTTGATTAATATAGGAAGTGCTTATTTGGAAGATATTATTTGAAGTAAAAAATGATTGAGAATGTCTTATTGAAAAGTAGGAAATAATTATGGTTCAGATAAAAAATTATTTTATTAAGAAAATATGTAGTTCAAAATAAACTTCAAGAAAGAAAAAAACTCATGTTGTTAAAGCAAAACAGATATAAAATTGTTACTTGTACTTAGTATTGGATAGAAATACATGTAACAAATAACTTTTTTTGCTGTTGTCACATTATAGCAGTTGAAAAATAAAGACAAATTGATCCATAAAGGTCATTTTGTGTGTGGATTTCCTAATATCAACATTAATAAAATTAAGAGATGAGAATAGTTAATTCCATGCGTGATTAGTCATAACTGATAGGGATTAGACATAATCTTGCAATTAGTTTATTGAAATGAAAAAAAATTTTCAAATGCAAAGGCTGATTAAATATTTCAAGCAATTAGTTTATTAGGAATTATTTAATTAAGTATATAATATTAAATTTATTTGGAAATATATAATTTGGTTGTCTAGTTTGAAAACCGATTTTGGTTTCATATTTTTTAAGGCTAAAATTCTCAAATTTTTTTGTCTGAGTGTTTTATAATTTGAGAGAGCTCATAATTACACCAAAATTTATTTTTGGATAAATATTGATTTTCAGGAATAAAAAATTCTATAAGACAAGTTATCAAATATTAGTTTTTGTTCATGAACTTAAATAATTTCCAACATTGGAGATTTTCAAGTAAATTATTGACAAAATTAATGGTTAAACGTGACAAATGAAATGAGGACATATATTGCTTGAAGTACTGTTTCTCTAAAGAGAGTATATTCAAATGGGACTTTTGAAGATTTTAATGGACATTTTTTAAGTAATGACTTTTGTAGATTTCGTGGATCTTTTATGGATTTGTATATAATTAGTAGAGTTTTTCGTAGATTTCTATAGATTTTCATTTTAAATTTTTTTTATACTTTTGTGGAATTCAAAAAACTTTTAAAAACTTTCATTTGAAATAGAATTTATGTGGATTTGGTGCGAAATTCTCACAAACG
>NW_019235001.1:0-2284 GCF_002742605.1 Olea europaea var. sylvestris
TGTACCCTTTAGTTTACAATTTTCCACGTACCCTGTTGGACAGTTTAAATTTCAAACAATTTTCCCATCGAATTGACACTTGAAAACAATGGAAGTGTAAAACAATGTGTCGGAAATTTGTGTTCAAATAGTAAAGTTCAATCGGTAAGAACCTTGTGACATGTACTCTATGGTTTACACTTTAGTTTACACTTTGCCACGTACACTGTTGGACAGTTTAAATTTAAAATAGTTTTTCCATCCAATTGACACTTAACAATAATGTTGGTGTCGAACAACGTGTTGAAGATCAGTGTAGAAATGGCAAAGTTCAATCGGTAATAACCCTGCGACAGGTACACTATGGGGTACACTTTAGTTTACACTTTGCCACGTGACATTACCTTGTTGGACAGTATAAATTTCAAATAGTTTTTCCATCCAATTCACACTTGACAATAATGCAAGTGCCAAACAACGTATCAAAAAATTGGTGTACAAATAGCAAAGTTCATTCAGTAAGAACCTTGTGACATGAAAACTAAGGTTTACACTTTAGTTTACAGTTTCCCATGTGACTTCACCTTGTTGGACAGTTTAAATTTCAAATAGTTTTAACATCCAATTGACACTTGACAACAATACAAGTGTCAATCAACGTGTCAAAAATCAGTGTACAAATAGGAAAGTTCAATCGATAAGAACCTAGCGACTTGTACACTATGGTGTACACACTTTAGTTTAAATTTCAAACAATTTTCCCATCCAATTGTCAATTGACAACAATGGAAGTGTCAAACAAAGTGTCAAAAATCTGTGTAGAAATAGCAAAGTTCAATCGGTAAGAACCTTGCGACATGTACACTGTGGTGTACACATTAGTTTACACTTTGGCCTGTACTCGGTTGGACAATTTAAATTTCAAACAATTTTCCCATCCATTTGATACTTGAAAACAATGCAAGTGTCAAAGAACGTGTCGAAAATCAGTGTACAAATAGCATAGTTCAATCGGTAAGACCTTGTACACTTTAGTTTAAACTTTGCCATGCGACATTACCATGTTGGACAATATAAATTTCAAACAGTTATCCCATCTAATAGACACTTGACAACAATGCAAGTGTCGAAAATTAGTGCACAAATAGGAAAGTTCAATCGATAAGAACCTTGCGACGTGTACACTATGGTGTATACACTTTAGTTTTCACCTTGCCACGTTATATTACCCTACAGGACAGTTTGAATTTCAAACATTTTTCCAAGTCCAACTGACACTTGACAACAATGCAAGTGTCACACGACGTGTCAAAAATCAGTGTACAAATAGCAACGTTCAATCTGTAAGAACCTTTCTACATGTACACTTTAGTTTGCACTTTACCACGTACCGTGTTGGACAGTTTAAATTTCAAACAATTTTTCCATCCAATTTACACTTGGCAACAATGCAAGTGTCAAACAACATGTCAAAAAGCAGTGTACAAATAGAAAAGTTCATTAGGTAAGGACCTTGCTACATGTACACTATGGTGTACACTTAAGTTTGCACTTTGCCAGGAACCTTGTTGGATAGTTTAAATTTGAAACAATTTTCCCATCCAATTGACACTTGACAACAATGCAAGTGTCAAACAACGTATCGAAAATCTGTGTACAAATAGCAAAGTTCAATTAGTTAAAACTTTATGACATGTACACTATGGTGTGCACTTTAGTTTACACTTTGCCACGTGCCCTATTGGACAGTCTAAATTTCAAATAGTTTTTCCATCTAATTGACACTCTACAGCAATACAAGTGTCAAACAACGTGTCGAAAATCAGTGTACATATAGCAAAGTTCAATCGATAGGAACCTAGCCACATGTACACTATGGTGTACACTATAGTTTACACTTTGCCCCATGACATTACCTTGTTAGACCGTTTAAATTTCAAACAGCTGTCCCGTCCAACTAACAGTCAACAACAATGCAAGAGTCAAACAACGTGTCAAAAATCAGTGTACAAAAAGGAAAGTTCAATTGGTAAGAATCTTACGACGTATACACTGTAGTGTAGACTTTGTCTTACACTTTACCACATAAAATTACCCTATTGGATAGTTTAAATTTCAAATAGTTTTTCCATCCAATAGATACTTGACAATAATGCAAGTGTCAAACAATGTGTCAAAAATCAGTATACAAATAGGAAAGTTCAATCGGTAAGAACCGTACGATATGTACACGATGGTGTAGACACTTTAGTTTACACCTTACCACGTGACGTTACCTTGTTGGAAAGTTTAAATTTCAAACAGT
>NW_019235002.1:0-2284 GCF_002742605.1 Olea europaea var. sylvestris
ACACCGTCGCGAAAAATGACGACATTGCCCCCGGCGCGATTTTTGTTTCCGTTCAATCTGTCAAATTTTATCCGATTCCGACAACGAAGCGAAAAATGACGAAATCGCCCCCGGCGCGATTTTTGTTTCCGATCAGTCAGTCAAATTTGAGCCGATTCCGACACCGTCGCGAAAAATGACGAAATTGCCCCGGCGCGATTTTTGTTTCCGATCAAAATGTCAAATTTTAGCCCATATCGGCACCGTCGCGAAAAATGACGAAATTGCCCCCGGCGCGATTATTATTTCCGATTAATCTGTCAAATTTTAGCCCATTCCGACACCGTCGCGAAAAATGACGAAATTGCCCCCGGCGCGATTTTTGTTTCCGATCAATCAGTTAAATTTTAGCCTATTCCGATACCGTAGCGAAAAATGACGAAATTGCCCCCGGCGCGATTTTTGTTTCCGATCAATCAATCACATTTGAGCAGATTCCGACACCGTCGCGAAAAATGACGAAATTGCCCCCAGCGCGATTTTTGTTTCCGATTAATCTGTCAAATTTTAGTCCATTCCGACACAGTCACGAAAAATGACGAAATTGCCCCCGGCGCGATTTTTGCTTCCGATCAATCAGTCAAATTTGGGCCCATTCCGACAACGTCACGAAAAATGACGAAATTGCCCCCGGAGCGATTTTTGTTTCCCATCAATTAGTCAAATTTTAGCCGAATCCGACACCGTCGCGAAAAATGGCGAAATTGCCCCGACGCGATTTTTGTTTCCCATCAATCAGTCAAATTTTAACCGATTCCGACACCTCGCGAAAAATGACGAAATTGCCCCCGGCGCGATTTTTGTTTCTGATCAATCTGTCAAATTTGAGCCGATTCCGACACCGTCGCGAAAAATGACGAAATTGCCCCGACGCGATTTTTGTTTCCCATCAATCAGTCAAGTTTTAGCCGATTCCGAGACCGTCGCGAAAAATTACGAAATTGCCCCCGGCGCGATTTTTGTTTCCGATTAATCTGTCAAATTTTAGCCCATTCCGACACCGTCGCGAAAAATGACGAAATTGCCCCCGGCGCGATTTTTGTTTCCGATCAATCAGTTAAATTTTAGCCCATTTCCACACCGTCGCGAAAAATGACGACATTGCCCCCGGCGCGATTTTTGTTTCCGTTCAATCTTTCAAATTTTATCCGATTCCGACACCGTAGCGAAAAATGACGAAATTGCCCCCGGCGCGATTTTTGTTTCCGATTGATCTGTCAAATTTTAGCCGATTCCGACACTGTCGCGAAAAATTACGAAATTGCCCCCAGCGCGATTTTTGTTTCCGATAAATCTGTCAAATTTTACCCGATTCCAACACCGTCTCGAAAAATGACGAAATTGCCCCCGGCGCGATTTTTGTTTCCGATTGATCTGTCAAATTTTAGCCGATTCCGACACCGTAGCGAAAAATGACGAAATTGCCCCCGGCGCGATTTTTGTTTCCGATCAATCAATCAAATTTGAGCCGATTCAGACACCGTCGCGAAAAATGACGAAATTGCCCCCGGCGCGATTTTTGTTTCCGATAAATCTGTCAAATTTTAACCGATTCCAACACCGTCTCGAAAAATGACGAAATTGCCCCCGGCGCGATTTTTTTCTCCGATCAATCTGTCAAATTTGAGCCGATTCCGACACCGTCGCGAAAAATGACTAAATTGCCCCCGGCGCGATTTTTGTTTCCGATTAATCTGTCAAATTTTAGCCCATTCCAACACCGTCGCGAAAAATGACGAAATTGCCCCTGCGCGATTTTTGTTTCCGATCAATCAGTCAAATTTTAGCCGATTCCGAGACCATCGCGAAAAATGACGAAATTGCCCCCGGCGCGATTTTTGTTTCCGATCAATCAGTCAAATTTGAGCCGATTCCGACACAGTCACGAAAAAAGAAGAATTTGCCCCCGACGCAATTTTTGTTTCCGATCGACCAGTCAGATTTTAGCCAATTCCGACACAGTCGCGAAAAATGAAGAAATTACACCCGGCGCAGTTTTTGTTCCCGATGAACCTGTCAAATTTGAGCCCATTCCGACACAGTCGAGAAAAATGACGAAATTTCCGCCGGCGCGATTTTTATTTCCGATCAAACCGCCAAATTTCATTCAATTCCTACACGGTCGAGAAAAATGGCGAAATTGCCCCCGGCGCGATTTTTGTTTCCGATCAACCCGTCAAATTGAAGCCAATTCCAACACAGTCGCGAAAATAGCCGAAATTACACTCGGCGCGATTTTTGTTTT
>NW_019235003.1:0-720 GCF_002742605.1 Olea europaea var. sylvestris
CGGGTGTAATTTCGTCATTTTTCGCGACTGTGTCGGAATTGGCTGAAATTTGGCAGTTTGATCTAAAATGAAAATCGCGCCAGCGGCAATTTCGTCATTTTTCACGACTGTGTCGGAATGGGTTCAAATTTGACAGGTTGAAAGGGAACAAAAATCGCGCCGGGGGCAATTTCAACATTTTTCTCGACTGTGTCGGAATTGGCTGAAATTTGGCAGTTTGATCAGAAATGAAAATCGCACCGGGGGCGATTTCGTCATTTTTCTCGACTGTGTCGGAATGGGCTCAAATTTGACAGGTTGACCGGGAGCAAAAATTGCGCTGGGTGTAATTTCGTCATTTTTCGCGACTGTGTCTGAATTGGCTAAAATTTGACTGGTTGATCGGAAACAAAAACTGCGCTGGGGGCAATTTCGTCATTTTTCTTGAATGTGTCGGAATTGGCTCAAATTTGACCGGTTTATCGGGAACGAAAATCGCGCCGGGTGTAATTTCGTCATTTTTCTCGACTGTGTCGGAATGGGCTCAAATTTGACCGGTTTATCGGGAACGAAAATCGCGCCGGGTGTAATTTCGTCATTTTTCGCGACTGTGTCGGAATTGGCTGAAATTTGGCAGTTTGATCTAAAATGAAAATCGCGCCAGGGGCAATTTCGTCATTTTTCTCAACTGTGTCGGAATGGGCTCAAATTTGACAGGTTGATCGGGAACAAAAACAGCGC
>NW_019235003.1:786-2284 GCF_002742605.1 Olea europaea var. sylvestris
TTTCGCGAATGTGTCGGAACGGGCTCAAATTTGACTGTTTGATCGGAAACAAAAATCGCGCCGGGGGAAATTTCGTCATTTTTCTCAACTGTGTCGGAATTGGCTGAAATTTGACCGTTTGATCGGAAATAAAAATCGCGCCGTCGGCAATTTCGTCATTTTTCTCGACTGCGTCGGAATGGGCTCAAATTTGACAGGTTTATCGGGAACGAAAATCGCGCCGGGAGTAATTTGTTCATTTTTCGCGACTGTGTCGGAATTGGCTGAAATTTGACAGGTTGATCGGGAACAAAAATAGTCCCGGGTGTAATTTCGTCATTTTTCGCGAATGTGTCGGAACGGGCTCAAATTTGACAGTTTGATCGGAAACAAAAATCGCGCCGGGGGCAATTTCGTCATTTTTCTCGACTGTGTCGGAATTGGCTGAAATTTGGCAGTTTGGTCGGAAATAAAAATCGCGCCGACGGCGATTTCGTCATTTTTCTCGACTGTGTCGGAATGGGCTCAAATTTGACAGGTTGATTGGGAACAAAAATCGCGCCGGGGGCAATTTCGTCATTTTTCTCGACTGTGTCGGAATTGACTGAAATTTGGCTGTTTGATCTGAAATAAAAATCGCACCGGAGGCAATTTCGTCATTTTTTCGATTGTCCCGGAATGGGCTCAAATTTGACAGGTTGATCGGGAGCAAAAATCGCGCTGGGTGTAATTTCGTCATTTTTCACGACTGTCTAAATTGGCTAAAATTTGACTTGTTGATCGGAAAAAAAAACTGCATCGGGGGCAATTTCGTCATTTTTCTTGACTGTGTCGGAATTGGCTGAAATTTGGCAGTTTGATCGGAAATAAAAATCGCGCCGACAGCAATTTCGTCATTTTTCTCGACTGTGTCGGAATGGGATCAAATTTGACAAGTCTATCAGGAACAAAAATCGCGCCGGGTGTAATTTCGTCATTTTTCGCGACTGTGTCGGAATTGGCTAAAATTTGACTTGTTAATCGGAAACAAAAATCGCGCCGGGGGCAATTTCGTCATTTTTCTCGACTATGTCGGAATGGGCTCAAATTTGACAGTTTGATCGGAAACAAAAATCTCGCCGAGGGTAATTTCGTCATTTTTCTCGACTGTGTTGGAATTTGCTGAAATTTGGCAGTTTGATCGGAAATAAAAATCGCACCGTCGGCAATTTCGCCATTTTTCTCGACTGTGTTGGAATGGGCTCAAATTTGACAGGTTGATCGGGAACAAAAACCGCGCCGGGGGAAATTTCGTCATTTTTCTCGACCGTGTCGGAATTAGCTAAAATTTGGCCGTTTGATCTGAAATAAAAATCGCGCCGTCGGCAATTTCGTCATTTTTCTCGACTGTGTCGGAATGGGCTCAAATTTGACAGGTTTATTGGGAACGAAAATCACGCCGGGTGTAATTTCGTCATTTTTCGCGACTGTGTCTGAATTGGCTGAAATTTGGCAGTTTGATCTAAAATAAAAATCGCGC
>NW_019235004.1:0-125287 GCF_002742605.1 Olea europaea var. sylvestris
GGACAGTTTAAATTTCAAACAGTTTTTCCATCCAATTGACACTTGACAACAATGCAAGTGTAAATCAACGTGTCAAAAATCAGAGTACAAATAGCAAAGTTGAATAGGTAAGAACCTTGCGACACACACACTGTGGTTTACACTTTAGTTTACACTTTGTCACGTGATATTACCCTTTTGGAGAGTTTAAATTTCAAACCATTTTCCGATCCGATTGACACTTAACAACAACGAAAGTGTCAAACAACGTATCAAAAATCAGTGTACAAATAGCAAAGTTCAATCGGTAAGAACCTTGCCGCATGTATACTACGAAGTTCACTTTAGTTTACACTTTGCTACGTGATATTACCCTGTTGGATAGTTTAAATTTTAAACAGATTTTCCGTCCATTTGACACTTGACAACAATGCAAGTGTCAAACAGCGTATCAAAAATTAGTGTACAACAAGCAATGTTAAATTGGTAAGGACCTTGCTACATGTACACTACGGTGTACACTTTAGTTAACACCTTGCCACGTGACATTACCCTGTTGGATAGTTTAAATTTCAAATAGTTCTCCCATCCAATTGACACTTGACTACAATGTAAGAGTAAAAAATGTGTCCAAAATCAGTGTGCAAATAGCAAAGTTCAATCGGTAAGGACCTTTCTACATGTACACTATGGTGTACGCTTTAGTTCACACTTTGCCACGTGACATTACCCTATTGTATAGTTTAAATTTCAAATAGTTTTCAGATCCAATTGACACTTGAAAACAATGCAAGTGTAAAAAATGTGTCAAAAATCAGAGTACAAATAGTAGTTTTCTCATCCAATTGACACTTGGCAACAATGCAAGTGTCTAACAACGTGTCAAAAATTAGTGTAAAAATAGCAAAGTTCAATCGCTAGGAACCTTTCTACATATGCACTATAGTGTACACTTTAGTTTACACTTTGCCATGTGACATTACCTTGTTGGATAGTTTAAGTTTCTTACTGTTTTCACATCCAATTGACACTTGACGGCAATACAAATGTCAAACAACATGTCAAAAATAAATGTACAAATTGCAAAGTTCAATCTATAAGAACTTTGCATCATGCACACTATGCAGTACACTTTAGTTTACACTTTGTCAAATGAAACTACCCTGCTGGATAGTTTAAATTTCAAACATTTTTCCCATCCAATTGACCCTTGACAACAATGCAAATGTCAAGCAATGTTTTCAAAATTAGTGTACAAATAGCAAAGTTCAATCGGAAAGAATCTTGCTACACGTACACTATGGCGTATACTTTAGTTTGCAATTTTCCACGTGACATTATCCAGTTGGACAGTTTAAATTTCAAACAGTTTTTCCATCAAATTGACACTTGACAACAAAGCAAGTGTCAAACAACGTGTCGAAAATCAATATACAAATAGCAATGTTTAATCGTTAAGGGCCCTGCTACATGTACACTATGGTGTTCACTT
Organism: Olea europaea var. sylvestris; assembly: GCF_002742605.1. NCBI lineage: Eukaryota > Viridiplantae > Streptophyta > Magnoliopsida > Lamiales > Oleaceae > Olea > Olea europaea. The sequence goes on from NW_019235004.1 coordinate 1,472, forward strand.
TGGTTTACACTTTACCATGTCATATTACCTTGTTAGACAGTATAAATTTCAAACAATTTTTCCATCCAATTGACACTTGATGACAATGCAAGTGTCAAACAACGTGACAAAAATCAGTGAATAAATAGCAAAGTTCAATCAGTAAGAACCTTGCGACATGTACGTTATAGAGTATACTTTAGTTTACACTTTTCCACGTGTCACTACCCTACTGGAAAGTTTAAATTTCAAACAGTTTTCGCATCCAATTGACACTTGAAAATAATGCAATTGTGAAACAACGTGTCAAAAATCATTGTACAAATAGCAAAGTTTAATCGATAGGAATCTTGCTACATATACACTATGGTGTACACTTTAGTTAACACTTCGTCATGTGACATTACCCTGTTGGACAGTTTAAATTTCAAATAGTTTTCCCATATAATTGACACTTGAAAACAATGCATGTGTCAAACAACGTGTCAAAAATCAGGGTACAAATTGCGAGGTTCAATCGGTAAGAACCTTGCGACATGTACACTATAGTGTACACTTTAGTTTACACTTTACAACGTGACATTACCCTGTTGGCGAGTTTAAATTTGAAATAGTTTTCCCATCCAATTGACACTTGACAACAATCCAAGAGTCAAACAACGTGTCAAAAATCATTGTACAAATAGCAAAGTTCAATCGGTACGAACCTTGCGACGTGTACTCTATGGAGTATACTTTAGTTTATACTTTATCACGTGATGCTACCCTGCTGGACAGTTTAAATTTCCAATAGTTTTCCTATCTAATTAACACTTGACAACAATGCAAGTGTTGAACAACGTGTCAAAAATTAGTGTAAAAATAGTAAAGTTCAATCAGCAAGAACCTTGCTGCATGTATACTATGGTGTACACTTTAGTTTACACTTTGCCAAGTGACATTACACTGTTGGACAGTTTAAATTTCAAACATTTTTTCCATCCAATTGACACTTGACTACAAAGCAAGTGTCAAACAACGTGTCCAAAATCAGTGTGCAAATAGCAAAGTTTAATCGGTAGTAACCTTGCTACATGTACACTATGGTGTACACTTTAGTTCACACTTTGCCACGTGACATTACCCTATTGGACAGTTTAAATTTCAAACAGTTTTCCCATCCAATTAACATTTGACAACAATTCAAGTGCCAAACAATGTGCCAAAAATAAGTGTACAACTAGCAAACTTCAATCGATAAGAACCTTGCTATATGTACACTATGGTGTATACTTTAGTTTACACTTTGCCACGTGATATTACCCTGTTGGACAGTTTAAATTTCAAACAGTTTTCTCATCCAATTGACACTTGACAACAATGCAAGTGTCAAACAACGTGTCAAAAATCACTGTACAAATAGTAGTTCTCCATCCAATTGACAGTTGGCAACAATGCAAGTGTCTAACAACTTGTGAAAAATTGGTGTAAAAATAGCAAAGTTGAATCGGTAAGAACCTTGCTACACGTACACTATAGTGTACACTTTAGTTTACGCTTTGCGACGTGACATTACTCTGTTGGACAGTTTAAATTTCTAATAGTTTTTCCATGCAATTGACACTTGACAACAATACAGGGGTGAAACAACGTGTCAACAATCAGTGTACAAATTGTAAAGTTTAATCGATAAGAACCTTGCTACATGTACAATATCGAGTACACTTTAGTTTAAACTTTGCCACGTGACACAACCCTGCAGGACAGTTTAAATTTCAAATGGTTTCCCATCCTATTGACCCTTGACAACAATGCAAGTATCAAACAACGTGTCAAAAATCAGTGTACAAATAGCTAAGTTCAATCGGTAAGAACCTTGCTACATGTACAATATGGTGTACACTTTAGTTTACAATTTGCCACGTGACATTACTTTATTGGATAGTTTAAATTTCAAATGGTTTTCCCACCCAATTGACACTTGACAACAATGCAAGTGTCAAACAACATGTCGAAAATTAGTGTGCAAATAGCAATGTTTAATTGTTAACGACCCTGCTACATGTACGCTACAGTGTTCACTTTGATTTACACTTTGCCGCGTGACATTTTTTCTGTTGGATAGTATAAATTTCAAATAGTTTTCCCATCCAATTGACACTTGATAACAATGCAAGTGTCAAACAACGTGTCAAAAATTAGTGTACAAATACCAGAGTTCAATCAGTAAGAACCTTTCTACAAGTACATTATGGTGTACACTTTAGTTTGCACTTTGCCATAAGACATTGCCCTGTTGGACAACTTAAATTTCAAATTGTTTTCCCATCCAATTGACACTTGACAACATTCTAAGTGTCGAACAACATGTTAAAAATTAGTGTAAAAATAGCAAAGTTCAATCGGTAAGAACGTTGCGACATGTAGAGTATGGAGTACACTATAGTTCACACTTTGCCACGTGACACTACCCTGCTGGACAGTTTAAATTTCAAACAGTTCTCCCATTCAATTGACACTTAACAACTACAAAAGTGTCAAAAAACATGTCAAAAATCAGTGTTGAAATTGCAAAGTTCAATCTGTAAGAATATTGCAACATCTACACTATGGTGTGCACACTTTAGTTACACTTTGTCACGTGACATTACCTTGCTGGACAGTTTAAATTTCGAATAGTTTTTCCATCTGATTGACAATTGACAACAATGCAAGTGTAAATCAACACAAAAAAAATCAGTGTACAAATAGCAAAGTTCAATCGGTATGAACCTTGCGACATGTACACTATGGAGTACACTTTAGTTTACACTTTGCCAAGTGACACTATCCAGCTAGACAGTTTAAATTTCAAACCGTTTTTGCATCCAATTGACACTTCACACAAGAATGCAAGTGTTAAAAAACGTGTCAAAAATTAGTGTAGAAATAGCAAAGTTCAATCGGTAAGAACCTTGCTACATGTACACTATGGTTTACACTTTAGTTTACACTTTGCCACGTGACATTACCCTGTTGGATAGTTTAAATTTAAAACAGTTTTCTTGTCTAATTAACAATTGACAACAATTCAAGTGTCAAACAGCGTATCAAAAATCATTATACAAATAGCAAAGTTCAATCGGTAAGAACCTTGCTAGATGTACACTATGGTGTACAAACTTTATTTACACTTTGTCATGTGACATTATCCTGCTGGACAGTTTAAATTTCAAATAGTTTTTCCATCCAATTGACCCCTGACAACAATGCATGTTCAAATAATGTGTCAAAAATTAGTGTACAAATTGTAAAGTTCAATCGGTAAGAATCGTGCTAGATGTACACTATGGTTTACACGCTTTATTTACACTTTGTCACATGTCATTATCCTACTGGACAGTTTAAATTTCAAGTAGCTTTTCCATCCAATTGACACTTGACAACAATACAAGTGTAAATCAACGTGTCAAAAATTAGTGTACAAATAGCAAAGTTGAATCGGTAAAAACCTTGCGACATACAGACTATGGAGTACACTTTAATTTACACTTTGCCACGTGATACTACCCTGTTGGACAGTTTAAATTTCAAGCAGTTTTCGCATCCAACTGACACTTAACAACAATTAAAGTATCAAACAACGTGTCAAAAATCAGTATACAAATAGCAATGTTCAATCGGAAAGAACCTTGCTGCATGTATACTATGATGTACAATTTAGTTTAAACTTTGTCACGTGACATTACCCTGTTGGATGGTTTAAATTTCAAACAGATTTTCCGTCCAATTGACACTTGACAACAATGCAAGGGTCAAATAATGTATCAAAAATCAGTGTACAACAAGCAATGTTAAATTGGTAAGGACCTTATTGCACGTACACTAAGGTGTACACTTTAGTTAACACTTTGCCACATGACATTACCCTGTTGGACAGTTTAAATTTCAAATAATTTTTCCATCCAATTGACACTTGACTACAATGCAAGAGTAAAACAACTTGTCCAAAATCAATGTACAAATAGCAAAGTTCAATCGATAAGGACTTTTCTATATGTACACTATGGTGTACACTTTACCACGTGACATTACCCTATTGTACAGTTTAAATTTCAAATAGTTTTCAGATCCAATTGACACTTGAAAACAATGCAAGTGTAAAACAACGTGTCAAAAATCAGAGTACAAATAGTAGATTTCCTATCCACTTGACACTTGACAACAATGCAAGTGTTTAACAACTTGCCAAAAATTAGTGTACAAATATCAAAGTTCAATCGTTAGGAACCTTGCTACAAATACACTACAGTGTACACTTTAGTTTACACTTTGCCACGTGACATTACCCTGCTGGAAAGTTTTACTTTCTTACAGTTTTTCCATCCAAGCAACACTTGATAGCAATACAAGTGTCAAACATCGTGTCAAAAATCACTGTACAAATTGCAAAGTTCAATCTATAAGAACCTTACGACATATACACTATGCAGTACACTTTAATTTTAACTTTGCCACATGAAACTACCCTTCTGGATAGTTTAAATTTCAAACATTTTTTCATCCAATTGACCCTTGACAACAATGCAAGATGTCAAGCAATGTTTCAAAAATCAGTGTACAAATAATAAAGTTCAATCGGAAAGAATCTTGCAACATGTACACTATGGTGTATACTTTAGTTTACAATTTGCCACGTGACATTATCCAGTTGGACAATTTAAATTTCAAACAGTTTTTCCATCCAATTAACACTTGACAAAAAAGCAAGTGTCAAACAACGTGTCGAAAATCAGTGTACAAATAGCAATATTTAATCATTAAGGACAGTGCTACATGTACACTATGGTGTTCACTTTGGTTTACACTTTGCCACGTCATATTACCCTATTAGACAGTACAAATTTTAAATAATACAATGCAAGTGTCAAACAACAGGTCAAAAATCAGTGAACAAATAGAAAAGTTCAATCGGTAAGAACCTTATGACATGTACACTATGGAGTACACTACCTTGCTGGAAAGTTTAAATTTCAATCAGTTTTCGCATCCAATTGACACTTGTAAACAATTCAAGTGTCAAACAACGTGTCAAAAATTAGTGCACAAATAGTAAAGTTTAATCGGTAAGAATCTTGCTACATGTACACTATGCCGTACACTTTAGCTTACACTTTGCCACGTGACAGTACCCTGCTGGACAGTTTCAAACAGATTTCCCATCCAATTGACACTTGACAACAATACAAGTGTCAAACAATGTTTCAAAAATGAGCATACAAATTGTAAAGTTCAATCGATAAGAATCTTGCGACATGTACACTGTAGGGTACACTTTAGTTTACACTTTGCCACGTGACACTACCCTCCTAGACAGTTTAAATTTCAAATAGTTTTCCCATCCAATTGTTACTTGACAACAAAGCAAGTGTCAAACAATATGTCGAAAATCAGTGTACAAATAACAATGTTTAATTGTTAAGGACCCTGCTACATGTACACTATGGTGTTCACTTTGGTTTACAATTTGCCACGTGACATCACCCTATTAGACAGTATAAATTTCAAACAATTTTCCCGGCCAATTGACACTTGACGACAATGCAAGTGTCAAACAACATGTCAAAAATTAGTGAATTAATAGCAAAGTTCAATCGATAAGAATCTTGTGACATGTACACTATGGTATACACTTTAGTTTACACTTTTCCACGTGACACTACCCTGTTGGAAAGTTTAAATTTCAAACAATTTTCGCATCGACTTGTTACTTGAAAACAATGCAAGTGTTAAACAACGTGTAAAAAATAAGTGTACAAATAGCAAAGTTCAATCGGTAAGAACCTTGCCACAAGTACACTATGCCGTACACTTTAGTTTATACTTTCCCACATGACGTTACCCTACTGGACAGTTTAAATTTCAAACTGATTTCCCATGCAATTGACACTTGACAACAATGCAAGTGTCAAACAACGTGTCAAAAATCAGTGTACAAATGGTAAAGTTCAATCGGTAAGAACCTTGCGACATGTACACTATGGTGTACACTTTAGTTTAGACTTTGCCATGTGACATTACCCTATGTGACAGTTTAAATTTCAAATAATTTTCCCATCCAATTGACACTTGATAACAATGAAAGTGTCAAACAACGTATCAAAAATCAATGTACCAATAACAAAGTTTAATCGATAAGAACTTTGGCACATGTATATTATGGTATACTTTGCCATGTGACATTACCCTGTTGGACAATTTAAATTTCAAACGATTTTCCCATCCAAATGACACTTGACAAGAATGCAAGTGTCAAACAACGTGTTAAAGCTCAGAGTACAAATAGCAAATTTCAATCGGTAAGGACCTTACTACATGTATAATATGGGGTACACTTTCGTTTACACTTTAACACGTGACATTACCCTGTTGGACGGTTTAAATTTCAAACAGTTTTCCCATCCAATTGATACTTGACAACAATGTTAGTGTCAAACAACGTGTCAAAAATTAGTGCACAAATAGTAGTTTTCTCATCCAATTGACACTTGACAACAATGCAAGTGTCTAACGACATGTCAAAAATCAGAGTACAGAAAGCAAAGTTGAATCGGTAAGAACCTTGCTACACGTACACTTTAGTTTACACTTTATGACGTGACATTACCCTGTTGGACAAATTAAATTTCAAACAGTTTTTCCATTCAATTGACACTTGACTACAATGCAAGTGTAAAACAACATGTCCAAAATCAGTGTACAAATAGGAAAGTTTAATCGGTAAGAACCTTGAAACATGTACACTACTGTGTACAATTTAGTTTACACTTTGCCACGTGACATTACCCTGTTGGACGGTTTAAATTTCAAACTATTTTTCCATCCAATTGACACTTGACTACAATGAAAGTGTGAAACAACGTGTCTAAAATCAGTGTACTAATAACAAAGTTCAATCGGTAAGAACCTTGCCACATGTACACTATGGTGTACACTTTAGTTCACACTTTGCCACGTGACATTACCTTGTTGGACGGTTTAAATTTCGAACTATTTTCCCATCCAATTGAGACTTGACTACAATACAAGTACCAAATAACGTGTCCAAAATCAGTGTACAAATGGCAGAGTTCAATCGGTAAGAACCTTGCTACATGTACACTATGGTGTACACTTTAATTTACACTTTTCCACGTGATATTACCCTGTTGGACAGTTTAAATTTGAATCAGTTTTCGCATTAAATTGACACTTGACAACAATGCAAGTGTCCAACAACGTGTCAATAATCAGTGTACAAATAGTAGTTTTTCAATCCAATTGACACTTGACAACAACACAAGTGTCAAAGAACATATCAAAAATTAGTGTACAAATAGCAAAGTTCAATCGGTAAAACCTTCCAACGTGTACAATATGGTGTACACATTAGATTATACTTTGCCACGTGACATTACACTGTTGGACAATTTAAATTTCAAACAGTTTTCCCATCTATTTGACACTTGACAACAATGCAAGTGTCAACCAACGTGTCAAAAATTAGTGTACAAATAGCAAAATTCAATCGGTAAGAACCTTACCACATGTACACTATGGAGCACATTCTAGTTTACACTTTACCACGAGTCGTTACCCTGTTGGACAGTTTAAATCTCGAACTGTTTTCCTATCCAATTGAAACTTGACAACAATGCAAGTTTCAAACAACGTGTCAAAAATCAGTGTACAAATAGCAAAGTTCAATCGATAAGAACCTTACTACATGTACACTATGGTGTATGCTTTAGTTTACGCTTTGCCACATAACATTACCATGTTGGGCAGTTTAAATTTCAAACTGCTTTCCCATCCAATTGACACTTGACAACAATGTAAGCGTCAAACAACGTGTCAAAAATCATTGTACAAATAGCAAAGTTCAATCGGTAAGAACCTCGCTACAAGTATCCTATGCTAGCCACATGATATTACCCTGTTGGAAAGTTTCAATTTTAAACAGTTTTCCTATCCAATTGACAGCTGACAACAATGCAAGTGTCAAACAACGTGTCGAAAATCTGTGTACAAATAGCAAAGCTCAATCAGTAAGGACCTTGCTACATGTATACCATGGTATACACTTTAGATTACACTTTGCCACGTGACATTACCCTGTTGGGCAATTTAAATTTCAAACAGTTTTCCCATCCAATTGACACTTGATAACAATGAAAGTGTCAAAAATCAGTGTACAAATAACAAAGTTTAATCGGTAAGAACTTTACCACATATACATTATGGTATACACTTTATTTTACACTTTGCCACGTGACATTACCCTGTTGGACAGTTTAAATTTCAAACGATTTTCCCATCCAATTGATACTTGACAACAATGCAAGTGTCGAACAACATGTCAAAAATCAGTGTACAAATAACAAAGTTTAATCGGTAAGAACTTTACCACATATACATTATGGTATACACTTTATTTTACACTTTGCCACGTGACATTACCCTGTTGGACAGTTTAAATTTCAAACGATTTTCCCATCCAATTGATACTTGACAACAATGCAAGTGTCAAACAACGTGTCAAAAATCTGTGTACAAATAGCAAAGTTCAATCGGTAAGAACCTTGCTAAATGTACGCTATGGTGGGGAACACTTTAGTTTACTCTTTATTAGGTGACATTACCCGGTTGGACAGTTTAAATTTCAAACAGTTTTCTCATCCAATTGACACTTGACAACAATGCAAGTGTCGAACAACATGTCAAAAATCAGTGTACAAAGAGCAAATTTCAATCGGTAAGGAGCTTGCTACATGTACACTGTGGGGTAGATTTTAGTTTACACTTTGTCACGTGATATTATCCTATAGGATAGTTTTAATATCAAACAATTTTCCCATCCAATGGACACTTGACTACAAAGCAAGTGTCAATCAACGTGTCCAAAATTAGTGTACAAATAGTAAAGTTCAATCGGTAAAAACCTCGCTACATGTAAACTATGGTGTGCACTTTAGTTTACACTTTGCCACGTGACATTACCCCATTGGACACTTTAAATTTCAAACAGTTTTTCCATCCAATTGACACTGAACAACAATGCAAGTAGCAAATAACGAGTCAAAAATCAGTGTACAAATAGCAAAGTTTAATCGATAAGAGCCTTGCTACATTACAATATGGTGCATAATTTAGTTTACGCTTAACCACGTGACATTATACACTTCGATGGTTTCAATTTCAAATAGTTTTCCCATCCATTAACACTTGACAATAATGCAAGTGTCAAACAATATGTCAAAAATCAATGTACAAATAGCAGTTTTCCATTCCAATTGACACTTGGCAACAATACAAGTGTCAAAAATTAGTGTACAAATAGGAAAGTTCAATCGGTAAGAACCTTGCTACATGTACACTATGGTGTAGACTTTAGTTTACACTTTCCCACGTGACATTACCCTGCTGGACAGTTTAAATTTCAAACAATTTTTCCATCCAATTGACATTTGACAACAATGCAAGTGTAAATCAACATGTTAAAAATTAGTGTACTAATAGCAAAGTTCAATCTGTATGAACCTTGCGACAAGTACACTATGATGTACACTTTAGCTTACACTTTGCCACCTGACATTACCCTGTTCGACGGTTTAAATTTCAAATAGTTTTCCCTTCTAATTGACAATTGATAACAATGCAAGTGTCAAACAACGTGTTGAAAATCAGTGTATAAGTAGCCAAGTTCAATCGGTAACTTCTTAAATCACAATAAGGATCGTGCGCCTAATCCTCATAAGCTTCCGATTCTAATACCCGAGAACAGCCAGCAGGATATTTAAACCAGAGGAAGCGGGTCGGTCTGCTCGATTTCTTTAGTTGCAGTGGCACTTCTAGACACCGGATTCCCATACACAAGGGATAGGGATGAACCAGACCTTAAAGATAGGCATACATCGGCGTAGAAAGAAGATCCATGTACACTATGTTGTACGCTTTAGTTCACACTTTACCACGTGACATTATCCTGCTGGATAGTTTAAATTTCAAACAATTTTCCCATCTGATTGACGCTTTTCAACAATGCAAGTGTCAAACAACGTGTCAAAAATCAGTGTACAAATAGCAATTTTCAATCCGTAAGAACCTTGCTACATGTACACTATGGTGTACACTTTAGTTTATACTTTGGCACGTGACATTACCCTATTGGACAGTTTAAATTTCAAACAGTTTTTCGATCCAATTGACACTTGACAACAATGCAAGTGTCAAACAACGTGTCAAAACTCAGTGTACAAATAGGAAAGTTTAATCGGTAAGAACCTTGTAACATGTACACTACTGTGTATAATTTAGTTTACACTTTGCCACATGCATTATCTTGTTAGTCTGTTTAAATTTTTAAATAGTTTTTCCATCCAATTGACACTAGACAACAATATAAGTGTCAAATAGCGTGTCAAAAATCAGTGAGCAAATAGCAGTTTTCTCATCTAGTTGACACTTGATAACAATGCAAGTGTCAAACAACGTGACAAAAATTAGTGTACAAATAGCAAAGTTCAAGCGATAAGAACCTTGCTACATGTACACTATGGTGTACACTTTAGTTTACACTTTGCCATGTGACATTACCCTGTTGGATAGTTTAAACTTCGAACAGTTTTTACATCCAATTGACACTTAAATAAAATGCGAGTGTTAAACAACGTGTCAAAAATTAGTGTACAAATAGCAAAGTTCAATCAGTAAGAACTTTGCTACTTGTACACTATGGTGTACACTTTAGTTTACACTTTGTCACGTGACATTATCCTATTGGACAATTTAAATTTCAAACAGTTTTCCCATTCAATTGACACTTGAAAACAATGAAAGTGCCAAACAACGTGTCAAAAATTAGTGTACAAATAGCAATGTTCCATCGATAAAGGCCTTGCTATAAGTACATTATGGTGTGCACTTTAGTTTACCTGTTACCATGTGACATTATCATGTTCGGCAGTATAAATTTCAAATAGTTTTCCCATCCAATTGACACTTGACGATAATGCAAGTGTCAAAAAACGTGTCAAAAATTAGTGAACAAATTGCAAAGTTCAATCGGTAAGAACCTCGCAACATGTACACTGTGGTGTACACTTTAGTTCACACTTTGCCACGAGACATTACCTTGTTGGACAATTTAAATTTCAAACAGTTTTACCATCCAATTAACACTTGACAACAATGCAAGTGTGAAACATGTCCAAAATCAACATACAAGTAGCAAAGTTCAATCGGTAAGAACCTTGCTGTAAAATGTCAAAAATCAGTGTATAAATGACAAAGTTCAATCGGTAAGGACCTTGCTACAAGTACTCTATAGTGTAGACTTTAGTTTACACATTGACACATGACATTACCCGATTGGACAGTTTCAATTTGAAATAATTTTCCCATCCAATTCACACTTGAGAACAAAGCAAGTGTCAAACAACGTGTCCAAAATCAGTGTACAAGTAGAAAAGTTCAATCGGTAAGAACCTTAGTACATGCACACTAAGGTGTACACTTTATTTCACACTTTGCCACATGGCATTATCCTGTTGGACAGTTTAAATTTCAAACAATTTTTCTGTAGAACCCCAAATAATTCTAGATACCTTAGTGGCACTAAGACATGAATATTAGATGATTAAAGTATACTTCAGATTTTTAGTCTCATTTGAGACCCATTTTCGACATAGGAAACATTTGATTTGGGAAATGATATCTAAATAAAAGTTTTAGCTCTTTCCATTATCTTTCCGATGCACTTTGAATTACCTCAATCGGATATCGAGAGAAGAAGTTATGATAGAAAAACTGAAGGCTATGCAGTGTCAATCGGACTGCAACCGATCGACCGAAACTGCCTGAAATGAAAATTTTCGTTTTTCTCTAGAATTTAAATATTTATTTTCATCAATTATTTTCTCAAAAGGCCACCTACATTTTTGGAAATAAAAACCCCACTAAATTGAAGCATTTAACCTCAAACTTAAATGGCACCCATATTTTCTCTCTTAAATGAAATTTGACCCTTCATTTGCTTTAAGTTATGGGATATTTACCTATAAATAGAGACCTCATTCCACTCATTTTTTCTCATACCAAAAGCAAGAGCTTTTACATACTAAAGAAAGAGTTTCCAAGAGAGAAAAAGAGAGGGAGGAAAACTATTTTTCCTAGAAGTTTAAGAAGTATTTTCAAGCATCAATTCTCAACGGTTTTCAAACATCCAAGGAGTGCATTTCTTTTAACGTCCAAGTTTCATCGAAGTTTTCAATCCAAGTTTTCAAAGTTTCAAAAGCATCAATCAAGGCAGGTAGAGGTGCAATGTGTTTAATCGTGTTAAGTTATAAGTTTTGATTCATGTTAATGTTTGTATGTCAAATGGTACTCCGGTACGGCATATCCCTCTATGTTAATCATCGTATGTCAAATAGTACTCCGGTACGGTATACCCCTCTATGTTGAAGAAATGTTCATATGTCAAATGGTGCCCTCGGGTATGGCATACCCTTTCATGTCAAATGGTGCCTCCGGGTACGGCATGTATGAAGAGTTATAAAGTTAATGTTTTGAAATGTATAGCTTGATCACGAATGCACCTATGGCACCTATTGAGTTTTTCAACTCACGGGTTTAATCCCATCTCTATAGATTAAAGGAATTCTACCTCAGGCATGGATGAAGGAGAAGATGGAGAGTGATGCAACGAGCCAATGGAAATCCGGTGAATAAGTGATTTGGATTTAGTTTTATGAAATGTTTTCCAATGTTATTTCTCTAAAGTTTTGAATAATGCAGAATGTTAGAACAAGTTATGTTTTCGTCAAATAAATTACATTTTGTAGTTTTGAAAAATGATTCAGTGTTTTTCTTTAAAGTAATTGAAGTATTGTTATTTAAATTATTATCCGAAGATGTAAGCTTCCACTAAAACGTATACACTTGTTACAAAACCACAGGTTAAGCTAAGTAAAGTAAGTAGCGTTCCGATCCACTAGGGGTGGGGGCGTTACATTTCCCATCCAATTGACACTTAACAACAGTACAAGCGACAAACGTGTCAAAAATCAATGTACAAATAGCACTTTTCAATCGGTAAGGACCTTGCTACATGTACACTATGGTGTACACTGTACTTTACACTTTACCATGTGACATTACCCAATTCGATAATTTAAATTTCAACCAGTTTCCCTATCCATTTGACACATGGCAACAAAGCAAGTGTCAAACAACATGTCAAAAATCAGTGCACAAATAGCGAAGTTCAATCGGTAAGAACCTTGCGACATGTACACTATGGAGTACACTTTAGTTCACACTTTGCCACGTGACATTACCATGTTGGATGGTTTAAATTTCAAACAGCTTTTCCATCCAATTAACTCTTAACAACAATACAAGTGTCAAACAACGTGTCAAAAATTAGTGTACAAATACTAAAGTTCAATCAGTAAGAACCTTGCTACATGTACACTATGGTGTACACTTTAGTTTACACTTTGCCACGTGACATTACCTTGTTTGATAGTTTAAATTTCAACAATTTTCCCACCTAATTGACATTTGACAATAATGCAAGTATCAAACAACGTGTCAAAAATCTGTGCACAAATAGCAAACTTCAATCGGTAAGAAGCCTGCTACATGTATACTATGGTGTGCACTTTAGTTTACACTTTACAACGTGATATTACCTTGTTGGAAAGCTTAAATTTCAAAATGTTTACCCATCCAATTGACACTTGACAACAATGCAAGTGTCAAACAACGCGTCTAAAATCAGTGTACAAATAGCAAAGTTCAATCGGTAAGAACCTTGTTACATATGCACTATGGTGTACACTTTAGTTTACACTTTGTGATGTGACATTACCCTGCTGGACAATTTAAATTTCTAATAGCTTTTCCATCCAATTAACACTTGACAACATTGCAAGTTTCAAACAACGTGTCAAAAATCAGTGTACGCGTAGCAAAGTTCAATCAGTAAGAACCTTGCTACATGTACATCATGGTGTATACTTTAGTTTACAATTAGCCATGAGACATTACCTCGCTAGACAGTTTGGATTTCAAATAGTTTTCCCATCCAATTCGCACTTGACAATCTTGCTAGCGTCAAACAACGTATCGAAAATCAGTGTACAAGTAGCAAAGTTCAATCGGTAAGGACCTTGCTACATGTACACTATGGTGTACACTTTAGTTTACGCTTTGCCACGTGACATTACCCTGTTGGACAGTTTAAATTTCAAGCAGTTTTTCCATCCAATTGACACTTGACAACAATGCAAGTGTAAATCAACGTGTCAAAAATCAGTGTACTAATAGCAAAGTTCAATCGGTATGAACCTTTCGACAAGTAAAATATGATGTACACTTTAGTTTACACTTTTCCATGTGACATTACCCTATTCGACAGTTTAAATTTCAAATAGTTTTCCCTTCTAATTAAGACTTGACAGCAATGCAAGTGTCAAACAACATGACGAAAATCAGTGTTTGAGTAGCCAAGTTCAATCGGTAAGGACCGTGCTACATGTACACAATGATGTAAACTTTAGTTCACACTTTGCCTCGTGACATTATCCGGCTGGACAATTTAAATTTCACACATCTGCCCATCCAATTAACACTTTACAACAATGCAAGTGTCAAACAATGTATCAAAAACTAGTGTATAAATAGCAAAATTCAATCGGTAAGAACCTTGCTACATGTACACTTTAGTTTACACTTTGCCACATTACACTACCCTTTTGGATAGTTTAAATTTCAAATAGTTTTCGCATCCAATTGACACTTGACAACAATGTAAGTCTCAAACAACGTGTCAAAAATTAGTGTACAAATGGGAAAGTTTAATCGGTAAAAACCTTGAAACATGTACACTACTGTGTACAATTTAGTTTACACTTTGCCACGTGAAATTACTCGATTGGACTGTTTAAATTTCATACATTTTTTCCATCCAATTAATAGTTGACAACAATGTAAGTGTCAAATAATGTGTCAAAAATCAATGACCAAATAGCAGTTTTCTCATCGAGTCGACACTCAACAACAATGCAAGTATCAAACAACATGTCCAAAATTAGTGTACAAATAGCAAAGTTCAAGCGGTAAGAACCTTGCTACATATACACTATGGTGTACACTTTAGTTTATACTTTGCCATGTGACATCACCTTGTCAGACAGTTTAAATTTCGAACAGTTTTTCCATCCAATTAACACTTGAATAAAATACTAGTGTCAAACAACATGTCAAAAATCAGTGTACAAATAACAAAGTTCAATCGTTAAGAACCTTCCTACATGCACATTATGGTGTACACTTTAATTTACACTTTGTGACGTGACATTGCCCTGTTGGACGGTTTAAATTTCAAATAGTTTTCCCATCCTATTGACACTTGACAACAATGCTAGTGTCAAACAATGTTTAAAAAATAAGTGCACAAATGGCAAAGTTTAATCGTTAAGGACCTTGCTACGTATACTCTATGGTGTAGACTTTAGTTTACACATTGCCATGTGATATTACCCAGTTGGACAGTTTCAATTTCAAATAATTTTCCCATCCAATTGACACTTGACAACAAAGCAAGTGTCAAACAACGAGTCTAAAATCAGTGTACAAGTAGAAAAGTTCAATCGGTAAGAGCCTTGGTACATGCACACTAAGGTGTACACTTTGTTTCACACTTTGCCATGTGACATTACCCTGTTGGACAGTTTAAATTTCAAACATTTTTGCCATCCAATTAACGCTTAACAACAATGCAAGCACCAAACAACATGTCAAAAATCAGTGTGTAATTAGCAAATTTTAATCGGTAAGGACATTGCTACATGTACACTATGGTGTACACTTTAGTTTATACTTTGCCATGTGACATTACCCAGTTTGATAATTTAAATTTCAAATGGTTTTTCCATCCATATGACATATAACAACAAAGCAAGTGTCAAACAACTTGTCAAAAATCAGTGTAGAAAGAGCGAAATTCAATCGATAAGAACCTTGCTACATATACACTTTAGTTTACACTTTGCCACGTGACATTACCCTGTTGGATAGTTTAAATTTCAAACAGTTTTTCCATCCAGTTAACTCTTAACAATAATACAAGTGTAAAACAACGTGTCAAAAATTAGTGTACAAATAGCAAAGTTCAATCAGTAAGAACTTTGCTACATGTACACTATGGAGTACACTTTAATTTATACTTTACCATGTGATATTACCTTGTTGGAAAGTTTAAATTTCAAAATGTTTTCCCATCCAATTGACACTTGACAACAATGCAAGTGTTAAACAACGAGTCGAAAATCAGTGTACAAATAGCAAAGTTCAATTGGTAAGGACCTTGCTACATGTATACTATGGTGTACAGTTTAGTTTACACTTTGCGACGTGACATTACCCTATTGGACAGTTTAAATTTCTAACAGCTTTTCCATTCAATTGACAATTGACAACATTGCAAGTTTCAAACGACATGTAAAAAATCAGTGTACAGGTAGCAAAATTCAATCGGTAAGAACCTTGCTACATGTACACCATGGTGTAGACTTTAGTTTACAATTTGCCACGAGACACCCGTCAGACGGTTTGAATTTCAAATAGTTTTCCCATCCAATTCACACTTGACAACAATGCAAGTGTCAAACAATGTATCGAAAATTAGTCTACAAGTACCCAAGTTCAATCGGTAAGGACCTTGCTACATGTACATTATAGTGTACACTTTAGTTCACACTTTGCCACGTGACATTACCCTCTTGGAGAGTTTAAATTTCAAAATGTTTTCCCATCCAATTGACACTTCAAAACAATGCAAGTGTCAAACAACGTGTCAAAAATCAGTGTACAAATAGCAAAGTTCAATCGGCAAGAACATTGCGACTTGTACACTATGATGTACACTTTAGTTTGCACTTTCGCACGTGGCAATACTCTATTCGACAGTTTAAATTTCAAACAGCTTTCCCATCCAATTAACACTCGATAACAACGCAAGTTTCAAACATGTCAATAATCAGTGTACAAATAGCAAAATTCAATCGACAAGAACCTTGCTACATGTACACTATGATGCACACTTCAGTTCACAGTGTGTCACGTGACATTACTCTATTGGACATTTTAAATTTTAAACAGTTTCTCCATCCAATTGACACTTGACAACAATGCAAGTGTCAAACAACGTGTTAAAAACCCGTGTACAAATAGCAAGGTTCAATCGGTAAGAACCTTGCTACATGTATACTATGGTGTAAACACTTTAGTTTACACTTTGCCACATGACATTACCCTGCTGGACAGTTTAAATTTCAAACAATTTTCCCATCCAATTAACACTTGATAGCAATGCAAGTGTCAAACATGTCAAAAATCAATGTACAATAGCAAAGTTCAATCGGTAAGAAGCTTGCGACATGTATACTATGGTGTATACTTCAGTTTACACTTTGGCACGTGACATTACCCTGTTGGACAGTTTAAATTTCAAACAGTTTTCCCATCCAATTGGTACTTGACAATAATGTAAGTGTCAAAAAACGTGTCAAAAATCAGTGTACAAATGGTAAAGTTCAATTGGTAAGGACCTTGCCACATGTACACTATGGTGTACACTTTAGTTTACATTTTTCTACGTGACATTAACTTGTTGGATAGTTTAAATTTCTAACAGTTTTTCCATCCAATTGACACTTGACTACAATGAAAGTGTGAAACAACGGGTACAAAATCAGTGTACAAATAACAAAGTTCAATCGGTAAGAACCTTGTTACATGTAATCTATGGTGTACACTTTAGTTTACACTTTGCCCCATGACATTACCATGTTGGACAGTTTAAATTTCAAATAGTTTTTCCATCCAATTGACATTTGATAACAATGCAAGTGTGAAACAATGTGTCAAAAATCAGTGTACAAATAGCAAAGTTCAATCATTATGAACCTTACGACATGTACACTGTGGTGTAAACTTTACTTTACACTTTGCCACATGTCATTACCTTGTTGGACATATTAAATTTCAAACAATTTTCTCATCCAATTAACACTTGATAACAATCAAGTGTCAAACAACGTGTCAAAAATTAGCGTTCGAATAGCCAAATTCAATCGGTAAGGACTTTGTTACATGTACACTATGGTGTACACTTTAGTTTACACGTTGGCACGTGACATTACCTTGTTGGACAGTTTAAATTTCAAACAGTCTTCCCATCCAATATACACTTGACAATGATACAAGTGTCAAACAACGTGTCAAAAATCAATGTCGAAATAGCAACGTTCAATCGGTAATAACCTTGCTACATGTACACTATAGTATACACTTTAGTTTACACTATGCCACGTGACATTGCCTTGTTGGAAAGTTTGAATTTCAAACAATCTTCCCATCCAATTGACAATTGACAACAATGCAAGTGTGAAATACTGTGTTAAAAATTAGTGTACAAATAGCAAAGTTCAATAGGTAAGAACATTGCTACATGTACACTACGGTATACACTTTAGTTTACGCTTTGCCACGAGACATTACCCTGTTGGACAGTCTAAATTTCAAACAGTTTTTTTCATCCAATTGACACTTGACAACAATGCAAATGTTAAACAACGTGTCAAAAATCAGTGTATAAATAGCAAAGTTCAATGGGTAAGAACCTTGTGACTTGTAAAGCAAAGTTCAATCGGTAAGAACCTTGCGACATGTAAACTATGGTGCAAACTTTACTCTACACTTTGCGACGTGTCATTACCCAATTGGACAGTTTAAATTTCAAACAGTTTTTCCATACAATTGACAATTGACGACAATGTAAGTGTTCAACAAAGTATCAAAAATCAGTGTACAAATAACAAAGTTCAATCGGTAAGAACCTTAATACATGTACACTATGGGGTAAACTTTAGTTAACATATTGCTACGAGACATTACCCAATTGGATAGTTTAATTGACAATTGACAAAAATGCAAGTGTGAAATAACGTGTCAAAAATTTGTGTACAAATAGCAAAGTTCAATCAGTAAGAGCCTTGCTACATGTACACTATGGTGTACACTAAAGTTTACACTTTGCCATGAGACGTTACCTTGTTGGACAATTTAAATTCGAAACAGTTTTTCCATCCAATTGACACTTGAAAACAATGCAAGTGTCAAACAATGTGGCAAAAAATAGTATACAAATAGCAAAGTTCAATCGGTAAGAACCTTGCTACATGTACACTATGGTGTACACACTTTAGTTTACACTAATCCATGTGACATTACCCTACTGGACAGTTTAAATTTCAAACAGTTTTCCTTCCAACTGACACTTGATTAAATTTCAAATATTTTTCCCATCCGATTGACACTTGAGAACAATGCAAGTGTAAATCAACGAGTCAAAAATCAGTGTACAAATAGTAAAGTTCAATCGTTAAGAACCTTGCTACATGTACACCACTTAAGTTTACACTTTACCACGTGACATTACCCTGTTGGGCAAATTTAATTTCAAACTATTTTCCTATCCAATTGACACTTGACAACAACGCAAGTGTCAAACAACATTTCAAAAATCAATGTACAAATTGCAAAGATCAATCAGTAGGAACCTTCCTACAAGTACACTATGGTGCACACTTTAGTTTACACTTTACCACGTGACATTACCTTGTTAGACGGTTTAAATTTCTAACAGTTTTCCCATTCAATTGACACTTGACAATAATGCAAGTGTCAAACAACGTGTCACAAATCAGTGTACAAATAACAAAGTTCAATCGGTAAGGACCATGCTACATGTACTCTATGATGTACACCTTAGTTTACACTTTACTATGTGACATTACCCTGTTGGACAATTTAAATTTCAAATAGTTTTCCCATCCAATTGACACTTGATATCAATGCAAGTGTCAAAAAATGTGTGAAAAATCAGTGTACAAATATCAAAGTTCAATCGGTAAGAACTTTGTTACAAATACACTATGGTGTACACTTTAGTTTTCCCTTGCCACGTGCTATTACCCTGTTGGACAGTTTAAATGTCATAAAATTTTCCCATCCAATTGACACATGAAAACAACGCAAGTGTCAAACAATGTGTCAAAAATCATTGTACAAATAGCAAAGTTCAATCGGCAAGAACCTTGCTACATGTACACTATGGTGTACGCATTTTGGTTTACACTTTGCCTAGTGACACTACCCTGCTGGACAGTTTAAATTTCATACAATTTTCCCATCCAATTGACACTTGATTAAATTTCAAATAGATTTCCCATCCAATTGACACTTGACAACTATGCAAGTGTCAAACAACATGTAAAAAATCAGTGTACGAAAAGTAAAATTCAATCGATACGAACCTTGTTGCATGACACTATTGTGTACGCTTTAGTTTATACTTTGCCACTTGACATTACCCTATTGGACAGTTCAAATTCAAATATTTTTCACATCCAATTGACACTTGACAAAAATGCAAATGTCGAACAATGTGTCAAAACTCAGTGTACAAATAGCAAAGTTCAATCGATAAGAACCTTGCTACATGTACACTATGGTATACACACTTTAGTTTACACTTTGCCACGTGACGTTACTCTATTGGACAGTTCAAATTTCAAATAGTTTTTCCATCCAATTGACACTTGACAACAATGTAAATGTCAAACAACGCGCCAAAAATCAGTGTACAAATAGCAAAGTTCTATCGGTAAGGACCTTGCTACATGTACATTACGGTGTACACTTTAGTTTACACTTTGCCACGTGACATTACACTGGTGGACAATTTAAATTTCAAACAATTTTTCCATCCAATTGACACTTGATAATAACGCAAGTGTGAAACAACGGGTCAAAAATCAGTGTACAAATAGCAAAGTTCAATTGGTAAGAACCTTGCTACATGTACACCACTTAAGTTTACACTTTACCACATGACATTACCCTGTTGGACAATTTTAATTTCAAACTATTTTCCTATCCAATTGACACTTGACAACAATGCAAGTGTCAACCAACGTGATAAAAATCAGGGTACAAATAGCAAAATTCAATCGGTAAGGGCATTAGATTTTACTTTACACTTTCCCACTTGAGATTACCCTGTTGGACAGTTTAAATTTCAAATAGTTTTCCCATCCAATTGGCATTTAACAACAATGCAAGTGTTAAACAATGTGTTAAAAATCAGTGAACAAATAGCAAAGTTCAATCTGTAAGAACCTTGCTACATGTACACTATGATGTACACTTTAGTTTACATTTTACCACGTGACATCACCCTATTGAACAGTTTAAATTTGAAACCGGTTTCCCATCCAATTCATATTTGACAACAATGCATGTGTTAAACAACATGTTGAAAATCAGTGTAAAAATAACAAAGTTCAATCGGAGAGAGCCTTGCTACACACACACTATGGTGTATACTTTCGTTTACATTTTGCCACGTGACATTACCTTATTGGATAGTTTAAATTCCAAACAGTTTACCCCTCCAATTGACATTTGACTACAATGCAAGTGTCAAACGACGTGTCAAAAATCATTGTACAAATAACAAAGTTCAATCGGCAAAAACCATGCTACATGTACACTATGGTATATACTTAAGTTTACACTTTGCCACATGTCATTACCCTGTTGGACAGTTTGAATTTCAAACATTTTTCCCAACCAATTCACACTTGACAACAATGCAGGTGTCAAACAACATGTCAAAAATCAGTGTACAAATGACAAAGTTCAATCGGTAAGAACCTTGCTACATGTACACTATGGTGTACACTTCAGTTTACACTTTATCACGTAACATTGTCCTATTGGATAGCTTAAATTTCAAACAGTTTTCCCATCCAATTGATACTTTGACATCAATACAAGTGTCAAACAACGTCTCAAAAATATGGCAAAGTTCAATCGATAAGAACCTTTCTACATGTACACAACAGTGTACACTTTAGTTTACACTTTGCCACGTGGCATTACCTTGCTGGAGAGTTTAAATTTCAAACAGTTTTCCAATCCAATTGACATTTGACAACAATGCAAGTGTTAAACAATGTGCCCAAAATAGGTGTACAAATAAAAAGGTTCAATCGGTAAGAACCTTGCGACATGTACACTCTGGTGTACACTTTAGTTTACACTTTGCCACTTTACATTACCCTATTGGATAGTTTAAATTTCTAATAGTTTTTCCATCTAATTGACACTTGACAGCAATGCAAGTGTCAAACAACGTGTCGAAAATTAGTGTGCAAATAGCAAAGTTCAATCGGTAAGGACCTCGCTACGTGTACATCATGGTGTACACTTTATTTTACACTTTGTCAAGTGACTTTACCCTGTTGGACAGTTTAAATATCAAACAGTGTTCCCATCAAATTGATAATTGACAACAATGTGAGTGTCAAACAATGTGTCAAAAATCAGTGTACAAATGGGAAAGTTCATTCCGTGGGAACCTTGCTACATGTACACTATAGTGTACACTTTAGCTAACACTTTGCCCTATGACATTATCCTGTTGGATAGTTTAAATTTCAAAGAGTTTTCCCATCCAACTGACACTTGACAACAATGCAAGTGTGAAACAACGTGTCAAAAATCAGTGTACATATAGCAAAGTTCATTCGATAAAAACCTTGCCAAATGTACATTATGGTGTAAAGTTTAGTTTTCACTTTGTCACGTGTCATTATCCTGTTAGACAGTTTAAATTTAAAACAATTTTCCCTTCCAATATACACTTGACAACAATGCGAGTGTCAACCAATGTATCAAAAATCAGGGTACAAATAGCAAAGTTCAATCGGTAAGAGCCTTGCTACATCGACACTATGGTGTACACCTTAGTTTAAACTTTGCCTCGTGACATTACCTTGTTGGACATTTTAAATTTCAAACAGTTTTCCCATCCAATTGAAATTTGACAATAATGCAAGTGTCAAACAACGTGTCAGAAATCAGTGTACAAATAGCAAAGTTCAATCGGTAAGAATCTTGCTACATGTACACAATGGTGTACACTTTAGTTTACACTTTGCCACGTGACATTACCCAGTTGGACAGTTTTAATTTCAAATAGTTTTCCCATCCAATTCACACTTGACAACAATTCAAGTGTCAAACAACGTGTCAAAAATCAATGTGCAAATAACAAAGTTCAATTTGCAAGGACCTTGCTACATGTACACTATGGTATACACTTTAGTTTACACATTGCCACGTGACATTACCTTGTTGGACAACTTAAATTTCAAACAATTTTGCCATCCAATTGACGCGTGATTAACTTTCAAATAGTTTTTCCATCAAATTGATACTTGACAACAACACAAATGTCAAACAACAGGTAAAAAATCAATGTACAAATGGCAAAGTTCAATCGGTAAGAACCTTGTTATATGTACACTATGGTGTACACTTTTGTTTACGCCTTGCCACGTGACATTACCCTGTTGGACAGTTTAAATTTCAAACAGTTTTCCCATCCAATTACACTTGACAATAATGCGAGTGTCAAACAACGTGTCAAAAATCAGTATACAAATAGCAAAGTTCAATCTGTAAGGACCTTGGTACATGTACACTATGGTGTACACTATAGTTTATACTTTACCACGTGACATTACGTTGTTGGACCATTTAAATTTCAAACGATTTTCCCATCCAAATGACATGTAACTACAATGCAAGTGTCAAACGACGTGTCAAAAATTAGTGTACAAATAGCAAAGTTCAATCGGTAAGAATCTTGCAACATATACACTTTAGTTTATAATTTGCAACGTGACATTACCCTGTTAGACAGTTTAAATTCAAAATAGTTGTTCCATCCAATAGATACTTACAACAATGCATGTGTCAAACAACGTGTCAAAAATCAGTGTACAAATAGCAAAGTTCCATCGGTAAGAACGTTGCTACATGTATACTATGGTTTACACTTTGCCATGTGACATTATCCTGTTGGACATTTTAAATTTCAAAACATTTTCCATCCAATTGATACTTTAAAACAATGCAAGTGTCAAACAACGTGTCAAAAATCAGTGTACAAATAGTAAAGTTCGGTCGGTAAGAACCTTACAACATTTACACTATGGTGTACACACTTCTTTAGTTTACACTTTCCCACGTGACATTAACCTGTTGGACAACATAAATTTCAAATAGTTTTCCCATCCAATTGACACTTGAAAACAATGCAAGTGTTAAACAACATGTTAAAAATAAGTTACAAATAGCAAAGTTCAGTTGGTTAGAACCTTGCCATGTACACTACGGTGTACACTTTAGTTTGCACTTTGTCACGTGACATTACCCTATTGGACAATTTAAATTTCAAACTATTTTCCCTTCCAAATGACACTTGACAATAATGTAAGTGTCAAACAGTGAGTCAAAAATCAGTGTACAAATAGCAAAGTTCAATCGGTAAGGACCTTGCTACATGTACACTATGGTGTACACTTTAGTTTACACTTTACCACGTGACATTACCCTGTGGGACAGTTTAAATTTCTAATAGTTTTTTCATCCAATTGACACTTGACTACAATGAAAGTGTGAAACAGTATGTCCAAAATCTGTATACAAATAGTAAAGTTCAATCAGTAAGAACCTTGCCATGTACACTATGATGTACACTTTAGTTTACACTTTGCCACGTGACATTACCCTGTTGGACAGTTCAAATTACAAACAATTTTTCCATCCAATTGACACTTGACAACAACGCAAGTTCCAAACAAAGTGTCAAAAATTAGTGTTCAAATAGCAAAGTTCAATCAGTAAGAACTTTGTTACATATACACTATGGTGTACACTTTAGTTTACACTTTACCACATTACATTACCCTGTTGGATAGTTTAAATTTCAAACAATTTTCCCATCCGATTGATACTTGATGACAATGTAGGTGTCAAACAACGGGTCAAGAATCAGTGTACAAATAGGAAAGTTCGATCGGTAAGAACCTTGCTACATGTATACTATGGTATACACTTTAATTTACACATTGCCATGTGACATTACCCTATTAACAGTTTAAATTTCTAACAGTTTTTCCATCCAATTGACACTTGACAACAATACAAGTGCCAAACAACGTGTCGAAAATCAGTGTACAAATAGCAAAGTTCAATCGGTAAGGACCTTGCTACATGTACACTATGGTGTACACTTTATTTTACACTTCGCCACATGACCTTACCCTGTTGGATAGTTTAAATTTCAAATAGTGTTCCCATCAAATTGAAACTTGACAACAATGCAAGTTTCAAACAACGTGACAAAAATCAGTGTAGAAATAGGAAAGTTCATTTCGTGGGAACCTTGCTCCATGTACACAATGGTGTACACTTTAGTTTACACTTTCCCACGTGACATTATCCTATTGGACAGTTAAACTTTCAAATAGTTTTCCCATCCAATTGACAATTGACAACAATACAAGTGTTAAACAACGTGTTAAAAATCAGTGTACAAATAGCCGTTTTCAATCGGAAAGAACCTGACTACATGTACAATATGGTGCACACTTTAGTTTACACATTGCCACATGACATGACCCTGTTGGACTGTTTAAATTTTGAACAATTTTTCCAGCCAATTGTCACTTGACAATAATGTAAGTATCAAGCAACGTATCAAAAATTATTGTACGAATAGCAAAGTTCAATCGGTAAGGACATTGCTACATGTACACAATGGTGTACACATTAGTTTACACTTTGCCACGTGACATTACCCTATTCGACAGTTTAAATTTCAAATAGTTTTCCCATCTAATTTGCACTTGACAACAATGCAAGTGGCAAACAACGTGTCAAAAATCAGTGTACAAATAGTAAAGTTCAATCGGTAAGAACCTTGCTACATATACCCTATGGTGTATACTTTAGTTTATACTTTGTCATGTGACATTGTCCTATTGGACAGTTTAAATTTTAAATAGTTTTCCTATCCAATTAACACTTGACAACAATGTAAGGGTTAAACAACTTGTCAAAAATAAGTGTACAAATAGCAAAGTTTAATCGTAGAACTTCGCTACATGTACACTATGATGTAAATATTAGTTTACACTTCGCCACGTGACATTACCCTAATAGATAGTTTAAATTTCAAACTATTTTCCCATCCAATTGAGAATTGACAACAATTCAAGTGTCAAACAATGTATTAAAAATCAGTGTACAAATAGCAATGTTCAATCGGTAAGAACCCTGCTACATGTACACTATGCTGTACCCTTCAGTTTACACTTTACCACGTGACATTACCTTGTTAGACAATTTAAATTTCAAACAATTTTCCCACTCAATTGACACTTGACAATAATGTTACGTGGCAAAATTCAATCGGTAAGAACCTTGGTACATGTACACTATGGTGTACACTTTAGTTTATCCTTTGCCACGTGACATTACCTTGTTGGAGAGTTTAAATTTTGAATTATTTTCCCATCCAATGGACACTTGACAACAATACAAGTGCCAAACAATGTGTCAAAAATTAATGTACAAATAGCAAAGTTCAATCGGTAAGAACCTTGCTACATGTACACTATGGTGTACACTCTAGTTTACACTTTGCAACATTACATTACCCTGTTGGACATTTTAAATTTCAAACAACTTTTCCATCCAATTGACACTTGAAAACAATGCAAGTGTTAAACAACGTGTCAAAAATCAATGTACAAATAGCAAAGTTCAGTCAGTAAGAACCTTACTACATGTACCCTATGATGTACACACTTCTTTAGTTTACACTTTCCCACGTGACATTACCCTGTTGGAAAGAATAAATTTCAAACAGTTTCCCCATCCAATTGACACTTGACAACAATGCAAGTGTTAAACAACGTGTCAAAAATAAGTTACAAATAGCAAAGTTCAATCGGTTAGAACCTTACGATGTACACTATGGTGTAAACTTTAGTTTACACTTTGCCACGTGACATTACCTTATTGGATAGTTTAAATTTCAAACTATTTTCCCTTCCAATTGACACTTAACAACAACGTAAGTGTCAAACAGCGAGTCAAAAATCAGTCTACAAATAGTAAAGTTCAATCGGTAAGGACCTTGTTACATGTACACTATGGTGTACAATTTAGTTTACACTTTGCCACTTGACATTAACCTGTTGGATAGTTTAAATTTCTAACAGTTTTTCCATCTAGTTGACACTTGACTATAATGAAAGAGTGAAACAATGTTTCCAAAATCTGTGTACAAATAGTAAAGTTCAATCGGTAAGAACCTTGCCATGTATACTATGGTGTACATTTTAGTTTACACTTTGCCACTTGACATTACCCTGTTGGACAGTTTAAATTATAAACAATTTTCCCATCCAATTGACACTTGACAACAACGCAAGTACCAAACAACGTGTCAAGAATTAGTGTTCAAATAGTAATGTTCAATCAGTAAGAACTTTGTTATATGTACACTATGGTGTATACTTTAGTTTACACTTTGTCACGTTTAAATTTCAAACAGTTTTCCAATCCAATTGACACTTGACGACGATCCAAGTGGCAAACAACGGGTCAAAAATCAGTGTACAAATAGCAAAGTTCAATCGGTAAGAACCTTGCTACGTGTACACTATTGTGTACACTTTAGTTTACACTTTGTCATGTGACATTACTCTATTGGCAGTTGAAATTTCTAATAGTTTTTCCATCCAATTGACACTTGACAACATTGCAAGTGTTAAACAACGTGCAGAAAATCAGACAAATAGCAAAGTTCAATCGGTAAGGACCTTGCTACATGTACACTATAGTGTATACTTTATTTTACACTTTGCCACGTGACTTTACCCTGTTGGATAGTTGAAATTTCTAACAGTGTTCCCATCAAATTGACACTTGATTACAATGCGAGTGTCGAACAACGAATCAAAAATCAGTGTACAAATAGGAAAGTTCATTCCTTGGGAACCTTGCTACATGTACACGTTGGTGCACACTTTAGTTTACACTTTGCCACGTAACATTACCCTGTTGGACAGTTAAAATTTCGAATAGTTTTTCCATCCAATTGACACTTGACAACAATGTAAGTATCAAGCAACGTGTCAAAAATTAGTATACAAATAGCAAAGTTCAATCGGTAAGGACATTGCTACATGTACACGATGGTGTACACATTAGTTTACACTTTGCCACGTGACATTATCCTGTTGGACAGTTTAAATTTTAGATAGTTTTCCCATCTAATTGGCACTTGACAACAATGCAAGTGGCTAAGAATGGGTGTGTACTTTAGTTTACACTTTGTCACGTGGCATTGCCCTATTAGACAGTTTAAAATTTAAACAGTTTTTCCATCCAATTAACACTTGACAACAATGTAAGGGTCAAACAACTTGTCATAAATAAGTGTACAAATAGCAAAGTTTAATCGTTAATAATCTCGCTACATGTACACTATGGTGTAAATATTAGTTTACACTTTACCACGTGATATTACCCTAATAGACAGTTTAAATTTCAAACTAGTTTCCCATCTAATTGAGAATTGACAACAATTCAAGTGTCAAACAACGTGTTAAAAATCAACGTACAAATAGCAACGTTCAATCGGTAAGAACTTTGCTACATGTACACTATGCTGTATACTTTAGTTTACACTTTGCCACGTGACATTACTCTGTTGGACAGTTTAAATTTCAAATAGTTTTCCCATCCAATTGACACTTGACAACAATGCAAGTTTCAAACAACGTGTCGAAAATTAGTGTGCAATCAGTTACGTTCAATTGGTAAAGACCTTGCTGCATGTACACTATGCTGTACCCTTTAGTTTACACTTTGTCACGTGACATTACCCTGTTAGACGGTTTAAATTTCTAACAATTTTCCCACTCAATTAACACTTGACAACAATGCAAGTGTCAAACAACGTGTCAAAAATAAGTGTACAAATAGTGAAATTCAATTGTTAAGAACCTTGGTACATGTACACTTTAGTTTTTACTTTGCCACATGATATTACCCTGTTGGATAGTTTAAATTTTGAATAGTTTTCCCATCTAATTGATACTTGACTACAATGTAAGTGTCAAACAACGTGTCAAAAATTAGTGTACAAATAACAAATTTCAATCGATAAGGACCTTGCTACATGTACATTATATTGTGCGCTATAGTTTACACTTTGCCACATGATTTTTCCTTTTGGATAGTTTAAATTTCGAATAGTTTTCCCATCCAATTAATACTTGACAATAATGCGAGTGTCAGACAACGTGTCAAAAATCAGTGTACAACTAGCAAAGTTCAATCCGTAAGAACCTTGCTACATGTAAACTATCACATACACTTTACCACATGATGTTACCCTACTAGACAGTTTAAATTTCAAATAGTTTTCAGTAAAAATTGACACTTGGTAACGATGCATGTGTCAAACAACGTGTCAAAAATAAGTGTACAAATAGCAAAGTTCAATCGGCAGGAACCTTGCTACATGTACACTGTAGTGTACACTTTACTTTACACTTTGCCACGTGACATTACCCTGTTGGACAATTTAAATTTCAAATAATTTTTCCATCTAATTGACACTTGACAACAGTGCAAGTCTCAAACAAAGTGTCAAAAATCAGTGTACAAATTGCATAGTTCTATAGGTAAGGACCTTGCCACATGTACACTATGGTGTACACTTTAGTTTACACTTTGCAGGGTGACATTTCCCTGTTGGAAAACTTAAATTTCAAATAATTTTCCCTTCCAATTGACACTTGACAACAATGCAAATGTCAAAATTCGTGCCGAAAATTAGTGTACAAATAGCAAAGTTCAATAGACAAGGACCTTGCTACATGTACACCATGGTCTACACTTTAGTTTACACTTTGCCACGTGACATTACACCGTTGGACAATTTTAATTTCAAATTGTTTTCCCGTCCAATTAACACTTGACGACAATGTAAGTGTCAAACAACTTGTCAAAAATCAGGGTACAAATAGCAAAGTTCAATCAGTAAGGACCTTGTCACGTGTACGCTATGGTGTACACCTTAGTTTGTACTTTCCCACGTGACATTACACTATTAGATAGTTTAAACTTCAAACTGCTTTCCCATCAAATTGACACTTGACATCAGTTAAGTGTCAAACATGTCGAAAATCAGTGTACAAATAGCAAAGTTCAATCCGTAAGGATCTTGCTACATTTACACCATGGTGTACGCTTTAGTTTATACTTTGTCACGTGACATTACATTGTTAGACAGTTTAAATTTCAAATAGATTTTCCATCCAATTGATACTTGACAACAATTCATGTGTCAAACAACAAGTCAAAAATCAGTGTACAAATAGCAAAGATCAATCGGTAAGAACCTTGTGACATGTACACTATGGTGTTCACTTTAGTTTACACTTTGCCATGTGTCATTACCCTGTTGAACAGTTTAAATTTCAAGTAGTTTTCCCATCCAATTGGCACTTGACAACAATGCAAGTGTCAAACAACATGTCGAAAATCAGTGTACTAATAGCAAAGATCTATCGGTAAGGACCTTGCCACATGTACACTACGGTGTACACTTTAGTTTACACTTTGCCATGTGACATAACCCTGTTGGACAATTTAAATTTCAAATATTTTTCCCATCCAATTGACACTTGACTACAATGTAAGTGTTAAAATACGTGCCGAAAAGCATTGTGGAAATTGTAATGTTCAATCGGTAAGGACCTTGCCTCATGTACACTATGGTGTATACTTTAGTTTACACTTTGTCAAGTGACATTACCCTGTTGGATAGTTTAAATTTCAAACTCTTTTTACATCCAATTGACACTTCACAACAATGCAAGTGTCAAACAACGTGTCGAAAATCGGTGTACAAATATCAAAGTTCAATCGGTAAGAACCTTGCCTCATGTACACTATGGTGTATACTTTAGTTTACACTTTACCACGTGACGTTACCCTATCAGACAGTTTAAATTTCAATCTATTTTCCCATCCAATTGACATTTGACAACAATGCAAGTGTGAAATAACGTGTCGAAAATCAGTGTACAAATACCAAAGTTCAATCAGTAAGACCTTGCGACATTTACACTATGGTGTACAATTTATTTTACACATAGCCATGGGTCATTACCCTATTGGACAGTTTAAATTTCAAACAGTTTTTCCATCCAACTAACACTTGATAACAATGCAAGTTTCAAGCAACGTATCAAAAATCAGTGTACAAATAGCAAAGTTCAATCGGTAAGAACCTTGCTACATGTACACTATGGAGTACACTTTAGTTTAAACTTTGCCACGTGCTATTACCCTATTGGACAGATTAAATTTCAAACAATTTTCCCATCCAATTGACCCTTGATAAAAATGCAAGTGTCAAACAACGTATCAAAAATCAGTGTACAAATAGCAAAATTCAATAAGTAAGAACCTTGCTACATGTACACTATGGTGTACACATTAGTTTACACTTTGCCATGTGAAATTACTCTATTGGACATTTTAAATTTCAAATAGTTTTTCCATCCAATTAACACATGACAACAATGCAAGTGTCAAATAACGTGTCAAAAATTAGTGTACAAATAGCAAGGTTCAATCGGTATGGACCTTGCCACATGTACACTGTGATCTACAAGTTAGTTTACACTTTGCCAGACGACATTACCCTGTTGAATAGTTTAAATTTCAAATAGTTTTTTCATCCAATTGACACTCGACAACAATGCAAGTGTCAAACAACGTGTCGAAAATCAGTTTTCAAATAGCAAAGTACAATCGGTAAGGACCTGCTACATGTACACCATGGTGTACACTTTAGTCTAAACTTTACCACGTGGCATTACCCAGTAGCACAGTTTAAATTTCAGACAATTATTCCATCCAATTGATACATGACAACAATGTAAGTGTCAAAGAACGTGTAAAAAATCAGTGTACAAATAGCAAAGTTCAATTGGTAAGAACCTTGCTACATGCACACTATGGTGTACACTTTAGTTTACACTTTGTCATGTGGCATTACTCTATTGGACAGTTTAATTTTAAATAAAACATCCCATACAATTAACACTTGACAACAATGCAAGTGTCAAACAATGTGTCAAAGATCTGTGTACAAATAGCAAAGTTCAATAGGTAAGTACCTTGCCACATGTACACTATGGTGTAGGCTTTAGTTTACACTTTGTCACGTGACATTACCCTGTTGGACGGTTTAAATTTCAAATAGATTTCTCATCAAATTGAAACTTGATAACAATGCAAGTGTCAAACAACGTGCCAAAAATCAGTGTAAAAATAGTAAAGTTTAATCGGTAAGGACCTTGCTACATGTACACCATGGTGTACATTTTAATTTATACTTCATCACGTGACATTAGCCTGTTGGACAATTTAAATTTCAAACAATTTTCCCATCCAATTGATGCTTGACAACAATGTAAGTGTCAAGCGACGTATTAAAAATCAGGGTACAAATAACAAAGTTCAATCGGTAAGAACCTCGCCACATGTATCAAACAGCTTTCCCATCCAATTGACACTTGACAACAATGCAAGTGTCAAATAACGTGTCAAAAATTAGTTTACAAATAGCAAAGTTCAATCGGTAAGGACCTTATTACATGTACACTATGGTGTACACTTTAGTTTTCACTTTGCCACATGATATTACCCTGTTCGACAGCTTAAATTTCAAACAGTTTTCCCATCCAATTGACACTTGATAACAATGCAAGTTCAAACAACGTGTCAAAAATATGTGTACAAATAACAAAGTTCAATCGGCAAGAACATTACGACATGTACACTATGGTGTACACTTTAGTTTACATTTTACCATGGGACATTAGCCGGTTGGACAGTTTAAATTTCATACAGTTTTCCCATCCAATTAACACTTGATACCAATGTCAGTGTCAAACAACGTATCAAAAATCAGTGTGTAAGTAGCAAAGATCAATCGATAAGAACCTTGTGACATATACACTATGGTGAACAATTTATTTTACACTTTGCCACGTGTCATTACCCTGTTGGACAGTTTAAATTTCAAACAATTTTTCCAACCAATTGACACTTGACAACAATGCAAGTATGAAACAACGTGTAATCAGTGTACAAATAGTAAAGTTCAAATGGTAAGAACCTTGCTACATGTACACTATGGTATACACTTCAGTCTACACTTTGCCACGTGACATTACTCTATTGGACAGTTTAAATTTCAAACAGTTTTTCCATCCAATTGACACTTGACAACAATGCAAGTGTTAAACAACATATCGAAACTCAGTGTACAAATAACAAAGTTCAATAGGTAAGGACCTTGCCACATGTACACTATGGTGAACATTTTAGTTTACACTTTTCCACGTGACATTACCCTGTTGGACAATTTAAATTTCAAATAGATTTCCCATACAATTGACACTTGACAACAATGCAAGTGTCAAACAACATGCCGAAAATCAGTGTACAAATAGTAAAGTTCAACCGGTATGGACCTTGCTACATATACACAATGGTATAGAGTTTAGTTTGCACCTTGCCACGTGACATTACCCCGTTAGACAGTATAAATTTCAAACAATTTTCCCATCCAATTGATACTTGACAATAATGCAAGTGTCAAACAACGTGTTGAAAATTAGTGTACAAATAGCAAAGTTCAATAGGTAAGGACTTTGCTACATGTACACTATGGTGAACACTTTATTTTGCACTTTTTCACATGACATTACTTTGTTGGACAGTTCAAATTTCAAATAGATTTCCCATGCAACTGACACTTGACAACAATGCAAGTGTCAAACAACGTGCCGAAAATCAGTGTACAAATAGCAAAGTTCAATCGGTAAGGTCCTTGTTATATGTACACTATGGTGTACACTTTAATTTGCACTTTGCCACATGACATTGCCCCGTTAGTTAGTATAAATTTCTAACATTTTTCCCATCCAATTGACACTTGACAACAATGCAAGTGTTAAACAACGTGTCAAAAATCAATGCAAAAATAGCAATGTTCAATCAGTAAGAACCTTGCTACATGTGCACTATGGTGTACACATTTGTTTAAAGTTTGCCACGTGACATTACTCTATTGGGAAGTTTAAATTTCAAACATTTTTCCCATCCAATTGACACTTGACAACAATGCAAGTGTGAAACAACGTGTTAAAAATCAGTGTACAAATAGCAAAGTTCAAATGGTAAGAACCTCGCTACATGTACACTATGGTGTACACTTTACTTTATAGTTTGCCATGTGACATTACTCTATTGGATAGTTTAAATTTCAAACAGTTTTCCCATCCAATTGACACTTGACAACAGTGCAAGTGTCAAACAACGTGTCGAAACTCAGTGTACAAATAGCAAAGTTCAATAGGTAAGGACCTTGCCACATGTACACTATAGTGAACACTTTAATTTACTCTTTTCCACGTGACATTACCCTGTTGGACAGTTTAAATTTCAGATAGATTTCTCGTACAATTGACACTTGACAACATTGCAAGTGTCAAACAACGTGCCAAAAATCAGTGTATAAATAGCAAATTTCAATCGGTAACGACCTTGCTACATGTATACTATGGTGTACACTTTAGTTTACACTTTTCCATGAGACATTAATGTTACGACATGTTCACTATGGTGTACACTTTATTTTATACTTTGCCACGTGTCATTATCCTGCTAAACAGTTTATATTTAAATAAGTTTTTCCATTCAATTGACACTTGAAAACAATGCAAGTGTCAAACAATGTGTCAAAAATCAGTGTACAAATAGCAAAGTTCAATCGGTAAGGACCTTACGACATGTACACCATGATGTACACTTTGGTTAGCACTTTGCCACGTGACAGTACACTGTTGGACAGTTTAAATTTCAAACAATTTCTCGTCCAATAGATCGTTGACAACAATACAAGCATCAAACAAGGTGTCAAAAATTAGTGTACAAATAGCAAAGATCAATCAGTAAGAACCTTGCGACATGTATACTATGGTGGACACTTTAGTTTACACTTTGCCACATGTCTTTACCCTATTGGATAGTTTAAATTTCAAACAACGTTTCAAAAATCAGTTTACAAGTAGCAAAGTTCAATCGGTAAGGACCTTGTTACACGTACACTATAGTGTACACTTTAGTTTACACTTTGCCACGTGACAATACCTTGTTGGACATTTTAAATTTCAAACAGTTTTTTCATGCAATTGACACTTGACAACATTGTGAATGTTAAAAAAAGTCTCAAAAATTAGTGCACAAATAGCAAAGTTCAATCGGTAAGGACCTTTCTATATGTGCACCATGGTGTATACTTTAGTCTACTCTTTGCCATGTGACATTACCCTGTTTGATAGTTTAAATTTTTAACAATTTTCCCATCCAATTTACACTTGACAACAATGCAAGTGTCAAACAACTTGTCAAAAATCATTGTACAAATAGCAAATTCAATCGGGAAGAACCTTTCCACATGTATACTATGGTGTACACTTTAGTTTACACTTTGTCACATTGGACAATTTAAATTTCAAATAGTTTTTCCATCCAATTAACGCTAGATCAAAATGCAAGTGTCAAGCAACGTGTCAAAAATCAGGGTACAAATAGCAAAGTTCAATCGGTAAGAACCCTGCCACATGTATTAAACAGTTTTCCATCCAATTGACACTTGACAACAATGCAAGTGTCAAACAATGTGTCAAATATTAGTTCACAAATAGCAAAGCTCAATCGGCAAGAACATTTCTACATGTACACTGTGGTGTACACTTTAGTTTACACTTTATCACGTGATATTGCCCTGTTGGACAGTTTAAATGTTAAATAGTTTTTCCATCCAATTGCCACTTGACAACAATGCAAGTGTCAAACAACGTGTCAAAAATCAGTGTACAAATAATAAAGTTCAATCGGTAAGAACCTTATGACATGTACACGAAGTGTTTTCACGCATTTTTCATAGAAGTTTTGGGTGCTATCAAGGAGTGTCTTCAAGCATCAATTCTCAACAATTTTCAAACATCCAAGGAGTGCATTTCTTTCAACGTCCAAGTTTCATCGAAGTTTTCAATCCATGTTTTCAAAGTTTCAAAAGCATCAATCAAGGTATAGAGGTGTAATGTGTTTAATCGTGTTAAGTTATAAGTTTCGATTCCTGTTAATGTTTGTATGTCAAATGGTACTCTGGTACGGCATATCTCTCTATGTTAATGGTTGTATGTCAAGTGGTACTTCGGTACGACATACCCCTCTATGTTGAACAAATGTTCGTATGTCAAATGGTGCCTTCGGGTACGGCATACCCCTTCATGTCAAATGGTGCCTCCGGGTACGGCATGTATGAAAAGTTATAAAGTTAATGTTTTGAAATGTATAACTTGATCACAAATGCACCTATGACACCTATTGAGTTTTTCAACTCACGGGTTTAATCCCATCTCTACAGATTAAAAGAATTCTACCTCGGGCATGGATGGAGGAGAAGATGGAGAGTGATGCAACGAGCCCATGGAAATTTGGTGAATAAGTGATTTGGATTTATTTTTATGAAATGTTTTCCAATGTTATTTCTTTAAAGTTTTGAATAACGTAGAATGCGAGAACAAGTTATGTTTTCTTCAAATAAATTTCATTTTGCTGTTTTGAAAAATGATTCAGTGTTTTTGTTAAAGTATTTGTAGTATTGTTATTTAAATTATTATCCGAAGATGTAAGCTTTCGCTAAAATGTATACACTTGTTACTATACCATCGGTTAAGCTAAGTAAAGTAGGTAGTGTTCCGGTCCACTAGGGGTCGGGGCATTACAGAGTGGTACCAGAGCAAGGTTTAGCCGGTTCTGTAGACCAAGTATGTTTTTTTTTTAAAAACAAAAGGAAAATGAAAAGTTTAAGGTATTCCATGGCATTGTGCATCCATCCATCAATCTCATCCTATGGCCCAGGTATGTCCATATTTAAATTTAATGATTATGTTTATGTTATGATGCTTTGATATGATTTAGAGATGTGTTATTTAAAGATATGTAATGGACTTGGGCAAAAGCTAAGGGCTTAAAGGGAATTGCATGATATGAAAGTTTAAATATTTGCATGTTTTGTTTAAGCAAAGAAAAAGTATGATGTATGTGAAAATGCAACAGATATGGCTTGTAGAACGGCTAGGGCATATAGCGAAGCATTAAACCGTAGAATTGCTATTCATTCCTATGAAAACTATGTAACTGATCCGACCCGACCGCTTAGCGAACATGTGTATGACATCTATGAGAGATGCATGACGACGGTTAATGCTGGTATAGAGATCACGCATATTGAGGCCATAAATAACCTCATACACTCCCTCCCACCTTAATGGGGAGATATGGGAGTCACGGTTAGGGATGAAATGTTAAAAGGCAACCCAAACCTGTTTGAGTTTGAGAGGTATTGCCATGCCCTGATTGATTTGTGGGATGATGTAATCCGTGAGGAGCTTGCGGAGGAACCTTTGGCTAAGGAAGAAGATCCGGAAGAAGAACTCGAGGATGATTTAGAGAATGATCCTGAGCCTGAGCCATAGGTTGAGATGG
This sequence comes from Olea europaea var. sylvestris, assembly GCF_002742605.1. Lineage (NCBI taxonomy): Eukaryota > Viridiplantae > Streptophyta > Magnoliopsida > Lamiales > Oleaceae > Olea > Olea europaea. Next base: position 39,092 of record NW_019235004.1, read on the forward strand.
ATATAGAGTCCGGACCTGAGGCGGAAGACTCCTCCGAAGATGAAGCTCCACCAAAGAAGATCCGTAGAACTTATAGGGATTAGATTTAAATCCTTGTAATAGCTTCCCTTAAGTCAAGAAATAAAATACTATCTTCTTTGCTTTAGTATTCGAAGAACGAAACTAATAAGAACCATATGTTTTATCTACAGGAAATGGCCCGTGCAAACCAAAACTTGATAAGAAACCTCCTCTGAGCGGTTCAAGACCTAGGCAGGCAAAACCCGAACCAAGCTCAACCCCTACCACTAGCTCCTAATGTTCCAAACCATGCTTCAGTGGTCGAGCAATTTCGAAGGCACAAGCCCCTACCTTCAACGGAGCAGTTGATCCACTTGCAGCCGAGGAGTGGCTTCACAAATTGGAGCATATATTTTGATTGATAGGGTGCACGGATGCTCAAAAAGTCCAGTGTGCTGAGTTCATGTTCTCTGGTGATGCAAGTCACTGGTGGGACTCAATGTCAAGGACAAGGACCCCTGAGCAACAAGTAGAATTGACTTGGGAGCAATTCAAAGGGAAAGTAATGGACAAGTACTTTCCCCAGTCCTTGAGGGAAAACCAATGGAAGCAAACCTATACATGATAGAAATGAACGATTTTGATGTAATACTAGGCATGGATTGGTTAGGTTGTAATTACGCCACCATCCGATGTAAGGAAATGGAAGTATCATTTCAGAAACCAAGAGAGGAACCATTTTCGTTCCTTGGAATGAAGATGAAACCCCTTATTCGACTAGTATCGGCTCTACAAGCTGAGAAGATGTTGAGAAAAGAAACATGTCAAGGATATCTAGTAAGTATCTCAGAAGGGAAACAAGAGACGATAAGGGTTTAAGATGTACCAGTAGTACGGGAATTTGTAGATGTGTTTCCAAAAGATCTATCTGGTATTCCACCCGATAGAAAAGTGGAATTCACCATAGACCTAATTCCCGGGGCGGCACCAGTATCTAAGGCCCCATACCGAATGGCCCCAAAGGAACTACAAGAATTAAAGAAGCAGTTACAAGAACTCCTAGATATGGGCTTCATACGACCAAGCGTATCTCCATGGGGTGCGCCGGTGTTGTTTGTAAAGAAGAAAGATGGAAGCATGAGGATGTGCATCGATTATAGGGAGATAAATCGATTAACCATCAAGAATAAGTACCCACTCCCGAGGATCGAGGATTTGTTAGATCAACTGAAAGGAGCTAAGGTATTTTCCAAGATCGACTTATGATCGGGATACCATCAACTGAAAGTAGAGATAAAGGATATACCTAAGACAGCTTTTAGAACTCGATATGGACACTACGAGTTTACGGTGATGCCGTTTGGGCTAACCAATGGACCTGCAGTGTTCATGGACCTAATGAATCGAGTGTTTTATCAATACCTACAGTGTCATCGATGACATTCTGATATTTTTCAAGAGTAAGGAGCAACATGAAGAGCACTTGAGAATAGCCTTAGAGGTATTACGCAAGGAGAAGCTGTATGCCAAATTCAAGAAGTGCGAGTTTTGGCTTGAACGAGTTGGATTTCTTGGACATGTAGTTACTACCCAAGGGATTGAAGTAGATCCAGCAAAAGTAGAAGCAGTAACCAACTGGAAAGCACCAACAAATGCTAGCGAAGTACGGAGTTTTCTAGGATTGGCTGGATATTATAGGAGATTCATAGAAGGATTCTCCAAAATAGCTGGACCAATGACGCAGCTTACAAGGAAGGGAGTAAAATTCCAATGGACGGAAAAATGCGAACAAAGTTTCAAAGAACTTAAGCAGAAGTTCATATCAGAACCAGTATTAACAATACCTGAAGGTATGGAAGGTTTTGTTCTACACAGCGACACATCTAAGCGAGGATTGGGATGTGTACTAATGCAGAATGGAAAAGTGATAGCCTATGCTTCAAGACAATTGAAGAAACATGAGTAGAACTACCCGACGCATGATTTAGAACTTGCAGCGGTAGTACACGGTTTGAAGATATGGCGACACTACTTGTATTGACGGAAGTGTGATATCTACACAGATCACAAAAGTCTCAAGTATTTTTTCACACAGAAAGAATTGAATAGGCAACAAAGACGATGGTTGAAATTGGTGAACGATTACGACTGTACTATTCACTACCATCCGTGTAAGGCTAATGTTGTGGCCGACGCTCTAAGTAGAAAATAAATGGGACAATTGACGTCACTACCCACCTCTCAAAAGGACTTGGAAAAGTTGTAGATCGAAGTGGTTACCACACCAGGACAAGTCACTGCTCATCTAGCAGCTTTAATAATTCGACCTACTCTTAGAGATCGAATTATAGAAGCACAAAATAAAGACTCATTTTTACAGAAGATTAAGAATAAAGTTGGTACCGATAAGAAAAAGGACTTTAGAGTAGCTGAGGATCAGGCACTGATATTTAGAGAAAGAATTTGCGTGCCTAAGGATGAAGCCTTGAGAAACGAGATATTGAAAGAAGCTCACTCCACTCCGTACACCGTACATCCCGGTGGTACGAAAATGTGTCGAGATCTTCGAGATACATTTTGGTGGAGAAATATGAAAAGAAGTATAGGGCTGTACGTACAAAAGTGCATGGTATGTCAACAGGTTAAGACAGAACACCAAAAATCGACTGGATTGTAAAATCCACTAGATATACCTGAATGGAAATGGGAAAATATCATGATGGACTTTGTGGTTGGATTCCCGAAGTCAGCAAGAGGAAATAATGCTATATAGGTGGTAGCGGATCGACTAACGAAGTCAGCTCATTTTCTTTCAGTGAAAATGACATTCAGTTTAGACCAATTGGCACAGTTGTACATTAAAGAGGCTGTGAGATTACACGGTGTACCTGTATCCATTGTGTCTGACAGAGACCCAAGGTTCACATCCAAATTTTGGAAAAATCTACAAGGAGCTATGGGAACGAAGCTAAACTTTAGTACAGTAAATCACCCTCAGTCCGATGGTCAGTCTGAAAGGACCATCCAAACTTTGGAAGACATGCTAAGAACATGTGTTTTGGATCTAGGAGGTAATTGGGAGTCATACTTACCTCTAGTAGAGTTCGCTTATAATAACAGTTTCCAAGCAACTATTGGAATCGCACCATATGAAGCTCTCTTTGGTAGAAGATGTAGATCCCCTGTTCATTGGGATGAAGTTTGAGAGAAGAGTGTTTTAGGACCAGAAATAGTTGAAGGGACGGTTGAGGTAATCGATAAGATCCAAGCAAGAATAAAGGCAGCACAAAATTGACAAAAGAGCTATGCAGATACAAGGATGAAGGATTTAGAATTCCAAGTTGGGGATAAAGTGTTTCTGAAAGTAGCACCGATAAAAGGTGTACTTAGATTTGGAAAGAAAGGCAAGATACGACCCCTGTATATCGGACCTTTCGAGATACTTGATAGAGTCGGAAATGTGGCTTACCGACTAGCTTTGCCACCTGAATTATCGGCAGTACACAATGTGTTCCATATATCGATGATAAAGACGTATGTACATGATCTTAATCATGTAGTGAGTTATCAAACCTTAGAGGTACAGAAAGATTTGTTGTACGAGGAACTACCGATCAAGATGTTGGATCAAAAAGTGCGTAAACTAAGGAATAAAGAGATTCAGCTGGTTAAGATACAGTGAAATCATCACGGCGTAGAAGAAGCCACTTGGGAAAAAGAAGAAGAATCCAAAGACAAGTATCCAACACTATTCGCCCAATCAAAAGGTAAATTTCGAGGATGAAATTTTAATTAAGGTGTGGGGGATGTAGAACCCCAAATAATTCTAGATACCTTAGTGGCACTAAGACAAGAATATTGGATGACTAAAGTATACTTCAGATTTTTAGTTTACACTTTGCCACGCGACATGACCCTGTTGGATTATTTAAATTTCAAATAGTTTTCCTATCCAATTGACACTTAAAAACAATGTAAGTGTCAAATAACGTGTCGAAAATAAGTGTACAAATAGTAAAGTTCATTCGGTAAGAACCTTCCTACATGTTCAATATGGAGTACACTTTAATTTACACTTTGCCATACGACATTACCCTGTTGGGCTGTTTAAATTTCAAATAGTTTTCCCATCCAATTTACAATTGACTACAATGCAAGTGTCAAACAACATGTCAAAAATAGCAAAGTTCAATCGGTAAGGAGCATGCCACATATGCACTATGGTCTATGCTTTAGTTTACACCTTGCCACGTGATATTATCCTGTTGGACAGTTTAAATTTCAAACTATTTATCATCCAATTGACAATTGACAAATATGCAAGTGTCAAACGACGTTTCAAAAATCAGTGTACAAATAGCAAAGTTCAATTGATAAGAACCATGCGACATGTACACTATGGAGTACACTTTAATTTACACCTTGTCACGTGACACTACCGTGCAGGACAGTTTAAATTTCAAACAATTTTCCCATCCAATTGACACTTGACAACAATGTAAGTGTTGAACAATGGGTCAAAAATCAGTGTACAAATAGCAATGTTCAATCGTTCAGAACCTTACTACATGTACACTATGATGTACAATTTAGTTTACACTTTGCCACGTGATATTACCCTTTTGGACAATTTAAATTTCAAACTGTTTTTCAATCCAATTGACACTTGACAACAATGGAAGTGTCAAACAACGTGTCGAAAATCAGTGCACAAATAGCAAAGTTCAATCGGTAAGGATCTCACTACATGTACACTATAGTGTACAATTTAGTTTACACTTTGCCACATGACATTACCCCGTTGAACAGTTTAAATTTCAAACTGTTTTCCCATCCAGTAGACATTTGACAAAAATGCATGTGTCAAACAACGTGTCAAAAATCAGTGTACAAATATCAATGTTCAATCGTTAAGGACCTTGCTACATGTACACTATGATATATACTTTGGTTTACACTTTGCCACGGAACATTATCCTATTAGACAGTATAAATTTCAAATAGTTTTCCCTTCTTATTAACATGTGACAACAATGCAAGTGTCAAACAACGTGTCAAAAATCAGTGTACAAACAGCAAAGTTCAATGGGTTAGAATCTTATTACATGTACACTATGGTGTACACTTTAGTTTATAATTTGCCACGTGACATTACCCTGTCAGACAGCTTAAATTTTAAACAGTTTTCCCATCCAAATATACTTGACAACAATGCAAGTGTCAAACAACGTGTTGAAAATCAGTGTACAAATAGCAAAGTTCAATCGGTAAGAACCTTGCGACATGTACACTATGGCGTATACGCTTTATTTTACACTTTGTCACATGATATTACCCTGCTGTTGTAATACTCCGAAATTTTATGCTTGTTTAAATTTCTTTGGGATAGCAATTTAACTTTCAATACTATTTTTGGCCATAAGGTAAAAGGGGACACCACTTTTGTAGTGGTTAATGTTAGAGGTAGTTAATGAATGTAGGCATGAAGTGTCAAAGGTTGTGTATGTATGAAGTGATTATTAGTTAGTCGAAACTTAAGGCAAGTTTGGATTTGAATGAAGTGGATTATTTTGTTAGGACTTCAATTGACCAAATGATTAAATTATGTTACAATCTACAATTTTTGAATATGTAAGTTGGGTACAAGTTTAAATTTGGGGTACACTTTGTTAACAATGAAAGTTAGAGGGTTTAGATTATATTACTTGAAAAGATAAGAGGCTTCCTTTGTAAATCTAGGTTTTAAGGCCACTTATTACCCTATAATCAACCCACTTGTCATCCATCATCACCATACACTTAGACAATAGACTAAACATGTGTAGAAACAAAAAAAATGGAAAAAAAAGGGGTGAGGCGGTGGGTAGAGAAAAGAAGAAAAAAAAATATCAAGCCTTATCCTTATCTTTATATATATATAAATACATCCATATCCATTGCCATAGAGAGATTTCCTTCATTTTAAAAAACACTTATAAACTTAAAAAGAGAGCAAAAACCGAAAATAAGAAAGGAAAGGGAAGGAAGTAAGACTAGCACTTCCAATTTATATCTCAATCGAAGATCTTCAAGTTTTACGGTAAGATACTTTCTATGCTTAAGGGGTATGATCTTCATGGTAATATTTATGCTTAAACTATGCACGAAAAACCACAATATGATTATGGTGGACAAGTCCACAAAGTTAGATATCTATTTATGCCTTAGGACAAGTCCGAAGGGCACCGGCAAGCCGGAATGTGCAAGTATGGGTTTGATTGCATTCTTTTGTGTAGTATTATCATGATAAAAATCCAAGCATGGTATCTTACTGAGTATTTCTTATACTCATAGTATGTTATGCTAAATTTTCAGATCCATGATCGTTTGGATTGATGGAAGTTAGTTGGCATAAGCGATGATGGATTAAGGACAAAGATGTTTTGCATCGAAAGTTTTCTTTTGTATGTTTTGTTCGATGACTGTTTTTCCATCTATTTTTATTATGGTATTATGCAAAAATATGTACATGACATGATGTAATATGGTATTAATAGTAAATTTTGTAATTATACCTTTCATGTTATGATAAGAGACATTTTTGTAGTTTATTTTCCTTACAAGAGACAAAAGGCAGAAACGGGACAGTTTCTGGAGTCAATTTGAAAACGATGTTTCTAACTCTATAAACGTCCATCTGAGACTCTAAAAATATGTATGTTTTCCTATTTTAGTTTTCTAAACATGGCCGAAGGAATCACTCAATTTGGATAACTATGGCCTGAGTTATCAAGGTTTTAACGTCAAGGGGTCAATCTGGATTTCCTGTGTAATACTTCACTGTTTTCAGTAAAACGTCCATATCATATGATCTTGGAAAATTTTCATATTTTAATCTAGAAAACTACTTGAAATTATCTTTCTAATGCCGCAAATTTCATAGAAAACGGAGTTGGGATGAATTTTATAAAAATTGTCAAACTTGCTGCCTCAACTAATTTTGATAATGCCGAGGCTGTATAATTTATTGTTGACATGCACTTTTGTCGGCTATCAAATTTTATAAGAATTGTTTTATCAAATTGAAAAATAAGTTTCTAACATGTAATACTTCTATTTAAGAGTATTTACATGTACCAAAGGTAGAAGTTATTATGTTTAGTACGTGACCCTCGAAGCTTAAGTTCGGGGCGTCACAGCTGTACAGTTTAAATTTCAAACAGTTTTTCCATCCAATTGGCACTTGGAAATAATGTAAATGTCAAACAACGTGTCAAAAATCAGTGTACAAATAGCAAAGCTCAATCACTAAGAAATTTTTGATAAGTACACTATGGTGTAGACTTTAGCTTACACTTTGTCTCGTGACATTACCCTGTTGGACAGTATAAATTTCAAACAGTTTTCCCATACAATTGACACTTGACAACAATGCAAGTGTCAAACAACGTGTCAAAAATCAGTGTACAAATTACAAAGTTCAATTGATAAGAACCTTGCTACATGTACATTACGATGTATACTTTAGTTTGCACTTTGCCATGTGACATTACCCCGTTGGACAGTTTAAATTTCAAACAGTTTTCCATCTACTTGACACCTGACAACAATGCAAGTGTCAAACAACGTTTCAAAAATAAGTGTTCAAATAGCAAAGTTCAATCGGTGTGAACCTTGCTACATGTACACTTTACAACGTGACATAAACCTGTTGGACAATTTAAATTTCAAACAGTTTTCCCATACAATTGACACTTGACAACAATGTAAGTGCCAAACAACGGGTCAAAAATCAGATTACAAATAGTAGTTTTCCCATGCAATTGACACTTGAGAACAATGTTAGTCTCTAACAACATGTCAAAAACTAGTGTAGAAATAGCAAAGTTCAATTGGTAAGAACCTAGCAGCATGTACACTATAGTGTACACTTTGCCACGTGACATTAACCTATTGGACAGTTTAAATTTCAAACAATTTTCCCATCCAATTGACACGTGACAACAATGCAAGTGTCAAACAACGTGTCGAAAATTAGAGTACAAATAGCAAAGTTCAATCGGTAAGAACCTTGCGACATGTATACTATGGTGTACATACTTTGGTTTACACTTTGTCACGTGACATTATCCTGTTAGACAGTATAAATTTCAAACAGTTTTCCCTTCCAATTGACACTTGACAACAATGCAAGTGTCAAACAACATGTCCAAAATCAGTGTACAACAAGCAAAGTTCAATCGATAAGAACCTTGCTACATGTACACAATGGTATACACTTTAGTTTACAATTTCCCACGTGATATTACCCTGTTGGACAGTTTAAATTTCAAATAGTTTTCACATCCTAATGACACTTTACAACAATACAAGTGTCAAATTACTTGTCGAAAATCAGTGTACAAATAGCAAAGTTCAATCGGTAAGAACCCTACTACATGTGTACTATGGTGTACACACTTTAGTTTACACTTTGACACGTGACATTACCCTGCTGTACAGTTTAAATTTCAAACATTTTTTCCATCCAATTGACACTTGACAACAATGCTATTGTAAATTAACGTGTTAAAAATTTGTGTACAAATAGCAACGTTCAATCGGTAAGAACATTGCGATAGGTACACTATGATGTACACATTAGTTTACACTTTATCATGTGACATTACCCTGCTGGACAGTTTAAATTTCAAATAGTTTTCCCATCCAATTGACACTTGACAACAATGCAAGTGTCAAACAACGTGTGAAAAATCAGTGTACAAGTAGCCAAGTTCAATTGGTAAGGACCTTGCTACATGTACACTATGGTGTACACTTTAGTTTACACTTTATCACATGACATTACCCTAATGGACAGTTTAAATTTCAAAATAGTTTTCCCATCCAATTGACACTTGACAACAATGCAAGTGTCAAACAATGTGTCAAAAATCAATGTACAAAAAGCAATGTTCCATTGGTAAGGACCTTGCCAAACGTACACTACGATGTACACCTTAGTTTACACTTGACAACAATGCTAGTGTAAATCAACGTGTCAAAAATTAGTTTACAAATGGCAATGTTCAATTGGTAAGAACTTCATGACAGGTACACTATAGTGTACATCTTAGTTTACACTTTGCCATGTGACATTACCCTGCTGGACAGTCTAAATCTCAAACAGTTTTTCCATCCAATTAACACTTGACAACAATGCGCAAGTGTTAAACAACATGTGAAAAATTAGTGGACAAGTAGCCAAGTTCAATCGGTAAGGTCCTTGCTACATGTACACTATTGTGTACACTTTAGTTTTCATTTTATCACATGACATTACCCTATTGGACAGTTTAAATTTCAAACAATTTTCCCATCCAATTGAAACTTGACAACAATGCAAGTATCTAATAACGTGTCAAAAATCAGTGTACAAATAGCAATGTTCCATCGGTAAGGACATTGCTACATGTACACTATGGTGTACACTATAGTTTATACTTTGCCACTTGACAATATCCTGTTTGACAGTATAAATTTCAAACAGTTTTTCCATCTAATTGACAGTTGACAACCATGCAAGTATCAAACAACGGGTCAAAAATCAGTGAACAAATAGCAAAGTTCAATCGGTAACAACCTTACTACATGTACACTATGTTGTACACTTTAGCTTACACTTTAACACGTGACATTACCCAGTTGGAGAGTTTAAAATTCAAACAGTTTTCCCATCCAATTGACACTTAACAACAATGTAAGTGTCAAACAACGTGTTAAAAATTAGTGTTCAAATAGCAAAGTCCAATCGGTAAGAACCTTGCTACATGTACACTATGCTCTACAATTTAGTTTAAACTTTCCCACTTGACATTACCCTGTTGGATAGTTTAAATTTCAAAATATTTTCACATCCAATTGACACTTAACAACAATGCAAGTGCTAAACGTGTCAAAAATCAGTGTACAACTTGCAATGTCCAGCCGGTATGAACTTTGTGACAGATACACTATGGTGTACACTTTAGTTTACACTTTGCCACGTGACATTACCCTGCTGGACGGTTTAAATTTCAAACAATTTTCCCATTCAATTGACACTTGACAACAATGCAAGTGTTAAACAAAGTGTGGAAAATCAATGTACAAGTAGCCAAGTTCAATCGGTAAGGACCTTGTTACATATACACTATGGTGTACACTTTAGTTTACACTTTACCATATGATATTACCCTGTTGGATAATTTAAGTTTCAAACAATTTTCCCATCCAATTGACACTTGACAACAATGCAAGTGTCAAGCAATGTGTCAAAAATAAGTGTACTAATAGCAAAATTGAATCGGTAAGAACCTCACGACATGTACACTATGGTGCACACACTTTAGTTTAAACTCTGTCAAGTGACATTACTCAGTTGGACAATTTAAATTTCAAACTTTTTTCCATCCAGTTGACACTTGACAGCAATGCAAGTGTCAAACAATGTGGAAAGTCTGTGTACAAGTAGCCAAGTTTAATCGGTAAGGACCCTTCTACATGTACACTATGGTGTACACTTTAGTTTACACTTTGTCACGTGATATTACCCTATTGGATAGCTTAAATTTCAAACAGTTTTCCCATCGAATTGACACTTAACAACAATACAAGTGTCGAGCAACGTGTCAAAAATAGGTGTACAAATAGCAAAGTTCAATCGGTAAGAATCTTGCTACATGTACATTATGGTGTACACTTTAGTTTACACTTTGCCAGATGACAATATCCTCTTCGACAGTAAAAATTTCAAACAGTTTTTTCGTCCAATTGATACTTGACAACAATGCAGGTATCAAATAGCGTGTCAAAAATCAGTGAACAAATAGCAAGGTTCAATCGGTAAGAACCTTGCTAGATGTACACTATGGGGTACACTTTAGTTTACACTTTTTCATGTGACATTACCTAGTTGGGCAGTTTAAATTTCAAACAGATTTCCCAACTAATTTTGAAACTAGGAAATTTGAAAAGAAATGCTATATTTATTTTCGGTATGCCGTCGTGCAGCCGCATGGTGTTTTGCTTGTGCGGTCGCACAGGCTTATTTTCAGCCTCCGATTTCGTCGCTTGATAACAAATTGATCCAAGTTGATTCGGCCTTCTACCTGAACATGAAAGTTGCTCCATTTGGAGTCCCGAACATGGTTCCATCAATGGTTTCTTGAATGAGCAATCCCATCGCTTGTTTCACTTGCTTTGCTCTTGATCGCGTCATTGGTCCGCCATCGACTATCAACGGGTCAAGTCTCGCACTTGCCTTCGTCGGGCTCGACTCCTGGATCATATCATCCCCTCCCTCTTCAAAAGGATTCGTCCTTGAATCCAAACCTGCATCAAACAGAGAGAGATCAGATACATTAAAAGTAGCTGAAACATTATACTCACCAGGTAAATCCACTTTGTATGCATTGTCATCGACCCTCTTGATGATTTGAAACGCTCCATCGCCTCGTGGTTGCAATTTTGACTTCCTCTGTTCTTGAAAACGCTCTTTTCTTAAATGCACCTAGACCCAATCTCCAGGCTCAAATGTAATGCGTCTTCTTCCTTTATTTGCTTTTGATGCAATCAGCTTTCCTTTCTCTTCGATCTGCATCCTGACCTTTTCATGGAGTGTTTCACCATCTCGGCTTTTCATTTCCCATCCAAGCTACCTCGTTCATGCACAGGCAAAGGTATTAAATCCATAGGTGTTAGTGGATTAAAACCACAAACAATTTCAAAAGGAGAAAATGAAGTAGTAGAATGTGTAGCTCAATTATATGCAAACTCTATAAACGGTAAACACTCTTCCCATGATTTTAGATTTTTATTGATCACTGTCCTAAGTAGTTGAGTCATAGTTCGATTAACTACCTCAGTTTGTCCATCTATTTGTAGGTGACAAGTTGTAGAAAATAATAACTTAGTTCCTAACTTACTCCACAGAACACGCCAAAAATGACTCAAAAACTTCACGTCCCTATCAGACACTATACTTTTAGGTACTCCATGTAATTGTACTATTTCCCCAAAGAATAAGTCTGCAATATTAGTAGCATCGTCAGTTTTATGACATGGTATAAAGTGTGCCATCTTACTAAACCTATCGACCACTACAAATATTGAATCCCGACCCCTTTTTGTCCTAGGCAAACCTAACACAAAGTCCATAGATATGTCTACCCAAGGTTCAGTAGGTACAGGCAAAGGAGTATACAAACCACGGGGTTGAACCTTAGACTTAGCCTTTTTACAAGTTATGCACTTTCCACATATTTGTTCTACGTCATGTCGCATTTTAGGCCAATAAAAATGTTCCCCTAACATGTCTAAAGTTTTTTGAACCCCGAAGTGTCCCTTGAACCACCCCCATGTGCTTTCCTTACCAATAATTCACGCAAAGAACAATTAGGAATGCACAACTTATCTTCCCTAAACAAATATCCTTCATGCCTATAGAATTTATCAAATGCACCTTTGTCACATGAAGAATAAATACTAGAAAAATCACAATCAGATTCATACATGCTCTTAATATGTTCGAAACCAAGTAATTTAGTACTTAATGAATTTGAAAGTAAGTACCTTCAAGACAATGCATCAGCAACTATATTTTCGTTACCTTGTTTGTACTTGATGACGTAGGGAAATGTCTCGATAAACTCCATCCATCTCGCATATCTTTTGTTCAACTTACCTTGACCTCGCAAATGCTTTAAAGATTCATAATCAGTGTGTATCACGAATTCCTTTAGCCACAAGTAGTGCTGCCAAGTCTCCAATGCTCGAACAAGTGAATATAGCTCCTTGTCATATGTCGGATAATTCAATGCTGCCCCACTCAACTTTTTGTTAAAGTAAGCAATAGGTCTCCTTTCCTGCATTAACACTGCTCCTATACCTATTCCTGATGCATCACACTCAACTTCGAATGTTTTATCAAAATTTGGTAATGCCAAAATAGGTGCTTTACATAGCTTATCCTTAATTGTGTTAAATGCAATTTCTTGAGATTCTTCCCAATGGAAACCTACACTCTTCTTTACTATTTCAGTCAACGGTGTGGTGATGGCGCTAAAATCTCTTACAAATCGTCTATAAAAACTAGCCAATCCATGAAAACTCCTAACTTCAGTTATAGTCTTAGGTGTTGGCCATTCTTTTATAGCTTTTATCTTTTCTTCATCGACTTCCACCCCGTTAGCACTAACAACAAATCCTAGGAAAACAACTCTATCCATGCAAAATGTGCACTTTTTGAAATTAGCATACAGTTGTTCCTTTCGCAACACAACAAGCACACAATTTAAATGTTCTAAATGCTCATTTAGGTTTTTGCTATAGATTAAGATGTCATCAAAATAAACTACAACAAATTTCCCAATAAAAGCACACAAAACATGGATCATTAAACGCATAAAAGTGCTCGGTGAATTAGTGAGTCCAAACGGCATAATTAACTATTCATACAATCCATACTTAGTCTTAAATGTCGTTTTCCATTCATCACCCTCCCGCATGCAAATTTGAGGATACCCACTCTTAAGATCAATCTTACTAAAAATGCAAGCACCATGCAACTCATCAAGCATATCATCTAGCCTAGGTATTGGGTGAAGATACTTTACCGTGATATTGTTGATAGCTCAGCAATCCACACACATTCTCCAAGTCCCGTCCTTCTTAGGCACCAGCAAAATAGGTACAACACATGAACTCATGCTCTCCCTGACATAACCTTTGCTCATCAACTCCTCCAATTGCTTTTGAAGCTCCTTTATCTCCTCGGGATTGCTTCGATAAGCTGGTCGATTTACTATGACAGCTTTGGGTACAAAGTCAATCTGGTGCTCGATGCCTCTGATTGGTGGCAATCCACTTGGCATCTCTTCAAGAAACACATCGTCAAACTCCTGTAATAAAGACTTGACCAAACTAGGGAGGGATGTGTTAGAATCCTCAAAATTGAGGAGAGATTCCTTGTACACTAACAATATCATTTGTCTATTATCGCTCATAGCCTTTTTCAACTCACTCTCTTTTGCACAGAAGTTGACCTTTGGCTTTTCTCGCCGCTCAGCTGACTCTTTTTCTCTCCTCTCAACTGATTCCTTTTCTCTCCGCTCATGTGGCTTCTCTCTCTTTTCTCCACTCTCAGCCACCTCACTATTTTCTCTCTTAATGATGGTTTCACTATTGCCTCTCCTTTTTCCCGACTCTCTTATTCTCTCGTCTTCCTCACTTTTCAACTTGATTTGATCTCCATTCACTTGTGTCGGTGTTAATGGTGTAAGAGTAATAGTCTTCCCATCCTTGACAAAGCTATAATGATTCCTATATCCATCATGTGTGACCCTTCTATCATATTGCCAGGGTCTTCCTAACAAGATATGACCCACATGCATAGGCACCACATCACATACTACTTTGTCACTATAACTCCCAATTGAGAAATTAATTAAAACTCTTCTATTCACCCTAGCTCTTCTATTCAACCATTGCAACTTATAAGGCCTAGGGTGCCTTAACAATGCTAGTCCTAATCTCTCAACTAAAGTTGTACTAGCTACATTCGTGCAACTCCCACCATCAATAATCATACTACATACCTTATCATTGACGTAACAACGTGTGTGGAATATATTTTCTAGCTGCTGCTCCGAATCATCCACTTTGACTTGAGTGTTAAGAGCTCTCCTTGACACCAACGATTCCCCAACAGCAAACTCCAATTTTTCTTCTTCTTGAATGTCCTCCAATGTAGGCATGTCCTCAAACTCTCCTTCACTTTCACTCACCACCTCTCCATTATCCAAGAACACCATTACCCATTTATTTGGTCATTGAGAAGCAATGTGCCCTGACTCCAAGCATCTGAAACACTTGATGTCTCGATTCCTTGATGGTTGTGAATATGTTTTGGGTGCTATTTTGCTAGCACTTTCTTCTTTCCCTTTCTGCCACTCATTCCTACCTTTAGGTACAGCTTTATCACCTTTGTTGTTGTTGTTCCACCCTGGCTTCCAAGATGGATTAACACTCGAAGTTCCTAACGACTGCCTAGCTGCTCCTTTCCTCTTCAATTATCTCTCTACCTTCATAGCCACATGCAATATGTCTTCCAACTCCACATAATGTTGCGACTCCACTACATTGGCAATTTTCCTATTCAACCCATTCAAGAATCGTGCCATGGTAGCCTCCCGATCCTCCACCACATTGGCCCTAATCATGAGTATTTCCATCTCCTTATGATAGTCCTTTACACTTTTCGACCCTTGATATAGACCTTGCAGTTTTTGATGGATCTCTCGATAATAGTGGCTAGAAACAAACCACTTTCTCATTAATGACTTCAATTCCTCCCAAGTGCTGATTGGTCTTTCCCCACTCCTACGTTGTGAAGTAATCACTTGATCCCACCATGAAATTGCATAGTCACTGAACTCCAAAACTGCTAACTTCACCTTTTTCTCATCCGAGTAGTTATAACACTGGAAGATCATTTCAACCTTCCTTTCCCACTCCAAGTATGCCTCGGGATCACTCCTTCCTTTGAATGAAGGCACTGTCATTTTTATATTTCCCAAGTTTCCATCCAACTCCTCCCCGCGATCATTCTGACCCTGTCTGTCGAACCTATCGCCTCTATTCCTCATCCTTCCCATCTCAACACCGTGAAATTCATCTTCACCCATGTCACTCCCATATCCATACTCCTCTCACCTTTCCCTCCTAGGCTCCCATCTATCCAGTCCTCTGGCATTGGATACATCCACTCGATGCCCCCGACTAAGATTAGCCACCAATGTATCTAATCTATTCATCCAAGCTCTTGCTTTTCCAACCTATCTCTCACATCTCCAAATGACCTCTCAAACCTCTGTACTAAATCCTCCGATGCATTGCTATTATTGCCTTGTCGGCTTGAGTTTGATTTTGCCCTTTTTGACATCCTAACACTAAAAATTTTATTTTATTGCCTCACCAAAAGTCACTCGAAACACATAAGGGCTTTTACCCTCTATTAATCTCACCTCTCTACTTTTTACCACTCAGTTCTTTCAACAATTGCTTCTAGGAACAATCAATGAACTCAATCAATCAATTAAATCGTGTAGAATTCCCCAAACTGGATGTGACTCAATAATTGTAACAAAGGACTCAAAGAAAACTTTTAAAACTTGACTTGAATTGAAGGAATGGAATGATTCAATGTGTCCAATTAATTTAGAAATGATATTGAATAATAAAAGTTGGTATTTGATGGATCAATAATAATTAACAATTTTTTAGATCCGAAAATCAATAACAAAACCAACGAAGAAAACGAAAACTAATTTGGGCGAAAATTGAGCCCAAAAAGGAAATTTGAAGATTTTTGATGAAACTTTTGGATTAAAGGATCAAGAAAAACCTTCTGGACACAAGAACATAAGGAATTGAAAAAAAAAATTAGAAAACAAAGGATATAACTTGATTAAATTGGAGCCAAAGCTCTGATACCAATTGATGCGAACCCCGCAGCAATGGAAACAACGAAACCCACAACGAGATTGATGCGGAACCCAAGAATGCCAATACTAACCCGATTTTGGATCTTGAACCCCAAGAATTGAACCAAGAAATATTAGATTAGCGAAGAACCTAAAATCCCTTGATTACAATTAAAAGAACCCACAATCCGACTATTTAGAATGCTGCAAGAAATTGAATCTTGATAAGTTCCAAGATTGTTCAAGAAGAACAAGAAATTGAAAGAACATATTCTCTCTCTACACTATTAAGCAAACGTCAAAAGTCTTTACAATGAAAAGTATTTTCCTATTTATACTAATGAGTAAAAACATCCAAAACCCATCAAATTATGGTAATAATTTGATTTCATAAGAATTTTATCGAAACAAGGAAATTCGGCCAAAATTAGAAAATTCGCCAATTTTTTTGGCTTGTGTGGCCGCATGGTGTATTTCCATGTGGTCGCATGGTTCAAAAAGAAATGCCATATTTATTTTCGGTATGCCACCATGTGGTTGCATGGTGTTTTTCCTGTGCGGCCGCACAGGCTTATTTTCAGCCTCCAGTTTCATCGGTTGATAACAAATTGATCCAAGTTGATTCGGCCTTTGACCCAAACATGAGAGTTGCTCCATTTTGAGTACCGAACATGAGAGTTTCTTGAACGAGCAATCCCATCGCTTGTTTCACTTGCTTTGCCCTTGATCGCGTCATTGGTCCGCCATTGACTATCAACGGGTCTCGTCTCGCACTTGCCTTCGTCTGGCTCGACTCCTGGATCATATCACTACCCTACTGGACAGTTCAAAAATCAGTGTACAAATAGCAAAGTTCAATCGGTAAGAACCTTACTACGTGGACACTGTGGTGTACACTTTCGTTTACAATTTGTCACGTGACATTACCCCGTTAGACAGTTTAAATTTCAAATAGTTTTCCCATCCAAATGACACTTGACAACAATGCAAGTGTCAAACAACATGTTGAAAATTAGTGTACAAATAGCAATGTTCAATCAGTAAGAACGTTGTTATATGTACACTATGGTGTACACTTTAGTTTAGAAATTTTCACTTGACATTACCCTGTTGGACAGTTTAAATTTCAGACTAAAGTGTACACCATAGTGTACATATAGCAACGTTCAAGTGTCAAACAACATGTCAAAAATAAGTGTACAGATAACAAAGTTTAATCAGTAAGAACCTTGCTACACATACATTATGGTGTACACTTTGCCACGTGATATTACCCTGTTGGATAGTTTAAATTTCAAACCGTTTTCCCATCCAATTGTCACTTAACAACAATGCAAAGGTCACACAACGTATCAAAAATTAGTGTAAAACTAGCAATGTTCAATCGGTAAGGACCTTGCTACATGTACACTATGGTGTACACTTTAGTTTACACTTTGCCACGTGACATTACCATGTTGGACAGTTTAAATTTCAACTAGTTTTCCGAACCAATTGACACTTGACTACAAGACAAGTGTCAAAGAATGTGCCAAAAATCAAAGTACAAATAGTTGTTTTCCTATCCAATTGACATTTGACAACAATGCAAGTGTCTAACAACGTGTAAAAAATCAGTGTTCAAATCGCAAAGTTCAATCGGTATGAACCTTGCTACATGTACACTATATTGTACACTTCAGTTTACACTTTACCACATGACATTACCCCATTGGACAGTTTAAATTTCAAATAGTTTTCCATAAGTGTACAAATAGCAAAGTTCAATCGGTAAGAACTTTGCTACATTTGCACTTTAGTTTACACTTTACAACGTGACATTAACCTGTTGGATAGTTTAAATTTCAAAAAGTTTTCCCATCCATTTGACACTTGACAACAATGCTAGTTTCAAACAATGTGTCAAAAATTAGAGTCCAAATAGTTATTTTCTCATCCAATTGACACTAGACAGCAATGCAAGTGTCTAACAACGTGTCAAAAATTAGTGTACAAATAGCAAAGTTCAATCGGTATAAACCTTGCAACATGTACACTATAGTGTACACTTTAGTTTACACTTTGCCATGTGACATTACCCTGTTGGACAGTTTAAATTTTGAACATTTTTCTCATCCTATTGACACTTGACCACAATACAAGTGTCAAAAAACGTGTCAAAAATAAGTGTACTAAATACAAAGTTCAATCGATAAGAACCTTACGATATGTACACTATGGAGTACACTTTATTTTACACTATGCAATGTGTCACTGGCTTGCTGGACAGTTTAAATTTCGAATAGTTTTTCCATCCAATTGACCCTTGAAAACAATGCAAGAGTCAAACAACGTGTCAAAAATTAGTGTACAAAGTTCAATCGATAAGAACTTTGCTACATGTACACAACGATATACACTTTAGTTTACAGTTCCACATGTGACATTACCCTGTTGGACAGTTTGAATTTCAAATAGTTTTCCCATCCTATTGAGACTTGACAACAATGCAAGTGTCAAAAACAACGTATCGAAAATTAGTGTACAAATAGTAAAGGTCAATCGATAAGAACCTTGTTACATGTGCACTATGGTGTACACACTTTAGTTTACATTTTGTCACGTGGCATTACCCTGCTGTATAATTTAAATTTCAAATAGCTTTTCCGTCCATTTGACACTTGACAACAATGTTAGTGTAAATCAATGTGTCAAAAATCAGTGTACAAATAGAAAAGTTCAATCGGTAACAACTTTGCGACAGGTACACTATGGTGTACACTTTAGTTTACACTTTGCCACGTGACATTACCCAGCTGGACAGTTTAAATTTTAAACAGTTTTTCCATCCAATTGACACTTGACAACAATGCAAGTGTTAAACAACGTGTGGAAAAGCAGTGTAAAAGTACCCAAGTTCAATCGGTAAGGACCTTGCTACATATACACTATGGCATACACTTTAGTTTATACTTTACCACATGACATTACCTTTTTGAATAGTTTAAATTTTAAACAATTTTTCCTTCCAATTGACACTTGACTACAATGCAAGTATCGAACAATGTGTCCAAAATCAGCATACAATTAGCAATGTTCCATCGGTAAGGACCTTGCTACATGTACGTGACAATATCCTATTCGACAGTATAAAATTAAAATAGTTTTTCCATCCAATTGACACTTGACAACAATGCAAGTATTAAACAACGGGTCAAAATCAGTGAACAAATAGCAAATTTCAATCGGTAAGAACCTTGCTACATGTACAATATGGTGTATACTTTAGTTTACACTTTGCCATGTGACATTACCCTATTGGACAGTTTAAATTTCAAACAATTTTCCCATTCAATTGACACTTAGCAACAATGCAAGGGTCAAAGAACGTGCCAAAAATTAGTGTACAAATAGCAAAGTTCAATCGGTAAGAACCTTACCACATGTACACTATGGTGTGCACTTTAGTTTACACTTTGCCATGTGACATTACCCTGTGGGACAGTTTAAATTTCAAACTGATTTCCCATCCAATTGACACTTGACTACAATGCAAGTGTGAAAGAACGTATCCAAAATCAGTGTCCAAATAGCAAAGTTCAATCGGTAAGAACCTTGCTACATGTACACTATAGTGTACACTTTAGTTTACACTTTTTCATGGGACATTACCCTGTTGGATAGTTTAAATTTCAAACCATTTTTCCATCCAGTTGATACTTGACAACAATGCAAGTATAAATCAACCTGTCAAAAATCAGTGTACAAATAGCAAAGTTCAATTGGTAACAACCTTGTGACATGTACACTATGGAGTACACTACAGTTTGCACTTTGCTACGTGACATTACCCTACTAGAGAGTTTAAATTTCAAATAGTTTTCCCATCCAATTGGCACTTGACAACAATGCAAGTGTCAAACAACGTGTCAAAAATCAGTGTACGAATAGCAATGTTCAATCTCCAAGAACCTTGATACATGTACACTATGATGTACACTTTAGTTTACACTTTGCCACGTGACATTACCCTGTTGGACAGTTTAAATTTGAATCTATTTTCCCAGCCAATTGATACTTAATAACAATGCAAGTATCTAACAACGTGTCAAAAATCAGTGTACAAGTAGCAATGTTCAATCGGTAAGAACATTACTACATGTACACTACAGTTTACACTTTACTCTGTTGGACAGTTCAAATTTCAAACTAATTTCCCATCCAATTGACACTCGAAAACAATGCAAGTGTCAGAAAATGTCTGAAAAATTAGTGTACAAATAGCAAAGTTCAATTGGTAAGAACCTTGCGACAGACACTATGGAGTACACTTTAGTTTACACTTCGCCATCTGACACTGCCCTACTGGACGGTTTAAATTTCAAATTGTTTTCCCATCCAATTCACACTTGACAACAATGCAAGTGTCAAACATCGTATCAAAAATTAGTGTAAAACTAGCAATGTTCAATCGGTAAGGACCTTGCTACATGTACACTATGGTGTGTACTTTAGTTTACACTTTGCCACGTGACATTACCATGTTAGACAGTTTAAATTTCAACCAATTTTCCCATCTAATTGACACTTGACTACAATACAAGTGTTAAAGAACATGCAAAAAATCAGAGTACAAATAGTTGTTTTCCCATCCAATTGACATTTGACAACAATGCAAGTGTCTAACTTGTAAAAAATTAGTGTACAAATTGCAAAGTTCAATCTGTATAAACATTGCTATATGTACACTTTAGTTTATACTTTGCCACATGACATTACCCTGTTGGACAATTTAAATTTCAAATAGTTTTCCCATCCAATTGACACCTGACAACAATGAAAGTGTCAAAAAACGTGTCAAAAATGTGTACAAATAGCAAAGTTCAATCGGTAAGAACCTTTCTACATGTACAATTTAGTTTACACTTTACAACGTGACATTAACCTGTTCGGCAATTTAAATTTCAAACAGTTTTTTCATCCAATTGACACTTGACAACAATGCAAGTTTCAAACAACGTGTCAAAAATCAGAGTACAAATAGTTATTTTCTCATCCAATTGACACTTGACAACAATGTAAGTGTCTAACAACGTGTCAAAAATTAGTGTACAAATAGCAAAGTTCAATCGGTAAGAACCTTGCAACATGTATACTATAGTGTACACTTTAGTTTACACTTTGCCACGTGACATTACCCTGTTGGACAGTTTAAATTTTGAACATTTTTCCCATCCTATTGACACTTGACAACAATACAAGTGTTAAACAACGTGTCAAAAATAAGTTTACTAAATGCAAAGTTCAATCGATAAAAACCTTACGACATGTACACTATGGAGGACACTTTAGTTTACACTATGCCATGCGACACTGGCTTGCTGGACAGTTTAAATTTCAAATAGTTTTGCCATCCAATTGACCCTTGACAACAATGCAAGTGTCAAAAAATGTGTTAAAAATTAGTGTACAAATAGCAAAGTTCAATCGGTAAGAACTTTGCGACAGGTACACTATGGTGTACACTTTAGTTTACATTTTGTCACGTGGCATTACCCTGATGTATAGTTTAAATTTCAAACAGCTTTTCCGTCCAGTTGACACTTGACAACAATGCTAGTGTAAATCAATGTGTCAAAAATCAGTGTAAAAATAGCAAAGTTCAATCGGTAAGAACTTTGCGACGGGTACACTATGGTGTACACTTTAGTTTACACTTTGCCACGTGACATTACCCTGCTAGACAGTTTAAATTTCAAACAGTTTTCCCATCCAATTGACACTTGACAACAATGCAAGTGTCAAACAACATGTGGAAAATCAGGTAAAAGTAGTCAAGTTCAATCAGTAAGGACTTTGCTACAGATACACTATGGCGTACACTTTAGTTTACACTTTACCACATGACATTACCTTGTTGGACAGTATAAATTTCAAACAATTTTCCCATCTAATTGACACTTGGAAACAATGCAAGTGTCAAACAACATGTCAAAAATCAGCGTACAAATAGCAATGTTCCATCGGTAAGGACCTGCTACATGTACACTGTGGTGTACACTTTAATTTACACTTTGTCACGTGACAATATCCTGTTCGACAGTATAAATTTAAAACAGTTTTCCCATCCAATTGACACTTGACAACAATCCAAGTATCAAACAACGGGTCAAAAGTCAATGAACAAATTGCAAAGTTCAAACGGTAAGAATATTGCTACATGTACACTATGGTGTACACTTTAGTTTACACTTTGCCATGTGACATTACCCTGTTGGACAGTTTAAATTTCAAATAGTTTTCCCATTCAATTGACACTTAACAACAATGGAAGGGTCAAACAACCTGTCAAAAATTAGTGTGCAAATAGAAAAGTTCAATCGGTAAGAACCTTGCTACATGTACACTATGGTGGACCCTTTAGTTTACACTTTGCCATGTGACATTACCCTATGGGCAGTTTAAATTTCAAACTAATTTCCCATCCAATTGACATTTGACTACAATGCAAGTGTGAAAGAACGTGTGCAAAATTAGTGTACAAATAGCAAAGTTCAATCGGCAAGAACCTTGCTATATGTACACTATGGTGTACACTTTAATTTACACTTTTCCGTAGGACATTACCCTGTTGGATAGTTTAAATTTCAAACTATTTTTCCATCCAATTGACACTTGACAACAATGCAAGTATAAATCAACGTATCAAAAATCAGTGTACAAATAGCGAAGTTCAATCGGTAACAACCTTGCGACATTTACACTATCGAGTACACTATAGTTTGCACTTTGCCACGTGACATTACCCTACTAGATAGTTTAAATTTCAAATAGTTTTCCCATCCAATTGACACTTGACAACAATGCAAGTGTCAAAAATTAGTGTACAAATAGCAATGTTCAATCGCTAAGAACCTTAATACATGTACACTATGATGTACACTTTAGTTTGCACTTTGTCACGTGACATTATCCTATTGGATAGTTTAAATTTGAAACTATTTTCCCATCCAATTGATACTTAACAACGATGTAAGTGTCAAACAACATGTCAAAAATCAGTGTACAAGTAGCAATGTTCAATTGGTAAGGACCCTGCTACATATACACTATGGTGCACACTTTGGTTTACACTTTGTCATGTGACATTGCCCGGTTAGATTGTATAAATTTCAAATAGTTTTCCCATCCAATTGACACTTGAAAACAATGCAAGTGTCAAACAACATGTCAAAATTGGTGCACAAATAGCAAAATTCAGTCAGTAAGAACATTGCTACATGTACACTACAATGTACACTTTAGTTTACACTGTACCACGTGACATTACTCTGTTGGATAGTTTAAATTTCAAACTAATTTCCCATCCAATTGACCCTCGAAAACAATGCAAGTGTCAAAGAACGCGTGAAAAATTAGTGTACCAATAGCAAAGTTCAATTGGTAAGAACCTTGCGATAGTACACTCTGGAGTACACTTTAGTTTACATTTTGTCACCTGACACTACCCTACTGGACAGTTTAAATTTCAAATTGTTTTCCCATCCAATTCACACTTGACAACAATGCAAGTGTCAAACAACGTGTCAAAAATCAGTTTACAAATAGCAATGTTTAATCGGTAAGAAATTTGCTGCATGTACACTATGATGTACACATTAGTTTGCACTTTGCCACGTGATATTACCCTGTTTGACAGTTTAAACTTGAAACTATTTTCCCATCCAATTGATACTTAACAGCAATGCAAGTGTCAAACAACGTGTCAAAAATCAGTGTACAAATAGCAATGTTCAATCAATAAGGACACTGCTACATATAAACTATGGTGCACACTTTAGCTTACACTTTGCCACGTGACTATATCCTGCTAGATAGTATAAATTTCAAATAGTTTTCCCATCCAATTGACACTTAACGGCATTGCAAGTGTCAAACAACGTGTCAAAAATCAGTGTACAAATAGCAAAGTTCAAACGGTAAGAACCTTGCTACATGTACAATACGGTATACACTTTAGTTTGCACTTTGCCACGTGACATTATCCTATTGGGCAGTTTAAATTTTAAACTGATTTCCCATCCAATTGATACCTGATAACAATGCAAGTGTCAAACAACGTGTCAAAAATCAATGTATAAATAGTAAAGTTCAATCGGTAAGAACCTTGCGTCATGTACACTATGGAGTACACTTTAGTTTACACTTTGCCACGTGACACTACCCTGCTGGACAGTTTAAATTTCAAATAGTTTTTCCATCCAATTGACACTTGACAATAATGCAAGTGTCAAACAATGTGTCAAAAATTAGTGTACAAATAGCAACATTCAATCAGTAAGTATCTTGCTACGTGTACACTTTGGTGTACACGCTTTTGTTACACTTTATCACGTGACATTACCCTGCTGGACAGTTTAAATTTCATACAATTTTCCATGAAATTGACACTTGACAACAATACAAGTGTAAATCAACGTGTTAAAAATCAGTGTACGAATAGCAAAGTTCAATCGGTAAGAACCTTGCGACATGTACACTATGGCGTACACCTTAGTTTACACTTTGCCTCGTGACATTACATGTGGGGCAGTTTAAATTACAAACTGATTTCCCATCCAATTGACACTTGACAACAATGAAAGTGTCAAACGTGTCAAAAATCAGTGTACGAATAGCAAAGTTCAATCGGTAAGAACCATGCGACATGCACACTACGGAGTACACTTTAGTTTACACCTTGCCACGTGACACTATCCTCCTAGACAGTTTAAATTTCAAAAAAATTTCCCATCCAATTGACTCTTGACTACAATGCAAGTGTGGAAAAACTTGTCAAAAATCAGTATACAAATTGCAAAGTTCAATCGGAAAGAATCTTGCGACATGTACACTATGGTGTACACGCTTTAGTTACATCTTATCACGTGGCATTACCTTGCTGGATAGTTTAAATTTCAATCTTTTTTTCCATCCAATTAACACTTGCCAACAATGCAAGTGTAAATCATCGCGTCTAAAATAAATGTACAAATATCAAAGTTCAATCGTAAGGACCTTGCGATATGTACACTATGTAGTACCCTTTAGTTTACACTTTGCTACGTGACACTACCCTGCTGGACAGTTTAAATTTCAAATAGTTTTTGTATCCAATTGAAACTTGACAACAATGCAAGTGCCAAACAACATGTCAAAAATCAGTGTACAAATAGCAAAGTTCAATCCGTAAGAACCTTGCTACAGGTACACTATGGCATACACTTTAGTTTAGACTTTGCCACGCGACATTCCCCTGTTTGACATTTTAAATTTCAAATAGTTTTCCCAGCCAATTGACACTTAACAACAATGCAAGTGTCAAACAACGTATCAAAAATCAGTGTACGAATAGCAAAGTTCAATTGGTAAGAACCTTGCGACATGTACACTATGGTGTACACGCTTTTGTTACACTTTATCACGTGACATTACCCTGCTGGACAGTTTAAATTTCAAATAGTTTTCCCAGCCAATTGACACTTAACAACAATGCAAGTGTCAAACAACGTATCAAAAATCAGTGTACGAATAGCAAAGTTCAATTGGTAAGAACCTTGCGACATGTACACTATGGTGTACACGCTTTTGTTACACTTTATCACGTGACATTACCCTGCTGGACAGTTTAAATTTCAAATAGTTTTCCCAGCCAATTGACACTTAACAACAATGCAAGTGTCAAACAACGTATCAAAAATCAGTGTACGAATAGCAAAGTTCAATTGGTAAGAACCTTGCGACATGTACACTATGGTGTACACGCTTTTGTTACACTTTATCACGTGACATTACCCTGCTGGACAGTTTAAATTTCAAATAGTTTTCCCAGCCAATTGACACTTAACAACAATGCAAGTGTCAAACAACGTATCAAAAATCAGTGTACGAATAGCAAAGTTCAATTGGTAAGAACCTTGCGACATGTACACTATGGTGTACACTTTAGTTTACACTTTGCCACATGATATTACCCCAATTGATACTTAACAACAATGCAAGTGCCAAACAACATGTCAAAAATCAGTGTACAAATAGCAAAGTTCAATCCGTAAGAACCTTGCTACAGGTACACTATGGCATACACTTTAGTTTACACTTTGCCACGCGACATTACCCTGTTTGACATTTTAAATTTCAAATAGTTTTCCCATCCAATTGACACTTAACAAAAATGCAAGTGTCAAACAACGTATCAAAAATTAGTTTACAAATAGTAATGTTCAATCGGTAAGGGCCTTACTACATGTACTCTATGGTGTACACTTTGCCACATGATGTTACCTTGTTGGACAGCTTAAGTTTCATACAGTTTTACATCCAATTGTCACTTGACAGCAATGCAAGTGTCAAACAACGTATCAAAAATTAGTGTACAAATAGCAACGTTCAATCGATAAGGACCTTGCTACATGTACACTATGGCGTACACGCATTAGTTACACTTTATCACGTGACATTATCCTACCGGATAGTTTAAATTTCAAACAATTTTTCCATATAATTGGCACTTCACAACAACGCAAGTGTAAATTAACGTGTCAAAAATCAATGTTGAAATAACAAAGTTCAATCGGTAAGAACCTTTCGACATGTACACTATGGAGTGCACTTTAGTTTACACTTTGCCACGTGACACTACTCTGTGGGACAACTTAAATTTCAAATAGTTTTTGCATCCAATTGGCACTTAACAACAATACAAGTGCCAAGCAACATGTCAAAAATCTTTGTACAAATAGCAAAGTCCAATCAGTAAGAACCTTGCTACATGTATACTATGGCATACAATTTAGTTTACACTTTGCCACATGATATTACCCTGTTTGACATTTTAAATTTCAAATAGTTTTCCTGTCCAATTGACACTTAACAAAAATGCAAGTGTCAAACAACGTATCAAAAATCAGTGTACAAATAGCAATGTTCATTCGGTAAGGACCTTGCTACATTTACTCTATGGTGCACACTTTAGTTTACACTTTTCCATGGGACATTACCCTGTTGGATAGTTTAAATTTCAAACCATTTTCCCATCCAATTGACACTTGACAACAATGCAAGTATAAATCAACGTGTCAAAAATCAGTGTACAAATAGCATAGTTCAATCGGTAACAACCTTGCGACATGTACACTATGGAGTACACTATAGTTTGCACTTTACCACGTGACATTACCCTGTTGGACAGTTTAAATTTCAAATAGTTTTTCCACCCAATTGACACTTGACAACATTCCAAGTGTCAAACAACGTGTCAACAATCAGTGTACAAATAGCGATGTTCAATCGCTAAGAACCTTGATACATGTACACTATGATGTACACTTTAGTTTTCACTTTACCACGTGACATTACCCTGTTGGACAGTTTAAATTTGAAACCATTTTCCCATCCAATTGTTACTTAACAACAATGCACTATCAAACAACATGTCAAAAATCAGTGTACAAGTAGTAATGTTCAATTGGTAAGGACCGGCAGCATGTGCAACTTTGGTTTACACTTTACCACGTGACATTGCCATGTTAGATTGTATAAATTTTAAACAATTTTCCCATCCAATTGACACTTGGCAACAATGCAAGTGTCAAACTACGTGTCAAAAATCAGTGTACAACTAACAAAATTCAGTCGGTAAGAACCTTGCTACATGTACACTACGGTATACACTTTAGTTTACACTTTACCACGTGACTTTACTCCATTGTACAGTTTAAATTTCAAACTAATTTCTCATCCAATTGACACTCGAAAACAATGCAAGTGTCAAATAACGTATGAAAAATTAGTGCACAAATAGCAAAGTTCAATCGGTAAGAACCTTGCGACAGTACACTATGGAGTACACTTTAGTTTGCACTTTACCACCTGACACTACCCTATAGAACGGTTTAAATTTCAAATTGTTTTCCCATCCAATTAACACTTGACAACAATGCAAGTTTCAAAAATCAGTTTACAAATAGCAAT
The DNA here is from genome assembly GCF_002742605.1 of Olea europaea var. sylvestris. NCBI lineage: Eukaryota > Viridiplantae > Streptophyta > Magnoliopsida > Lamiales > Oleaceae > Olea > Olea europaea. The sequence goes on from NW_019235004.1 coordinate 67,564, forward strand.
GTTCAATCAGTAAGAACCTTGCTGTATGTACACTATGATGTACACTTTAGTTTGCACTTTGTCACATGATATTACCTTGTTGGATAGTTTAAATTTGAAACTATTGTCCCATCCAATTGATACTTAACAACAATGCAAGAATCAAACAACGTGTCAAAAATCAGTGAACAAATAGCAATTCAATTGGTAAGAACCTTGCTATATGTACACTATGGCTTACACTTTAGTTTACACTTTGCCATGTGATATTACATGTGGGGCAGTTTAGATTTCAAACTGATTTCCAATCCAATTGACACTTAACAACAATGCAAGTGTCAAATAACATGTCAAAAATCAGTGTACAAATACCAAAGTTCAATCGATAAGAACCTCGCGACATGTATACTATGGAGTACACTTTAGTTTACACGTTGCCACTTGACACTATCCTGCTAGACAGTTTAAATTTCAAATAGTTTTCCCATCCAATTGGCACTTGACAACAATGCAAGTGTCAAAAAACTTGTCAAAAATCAGTGTATAAATGGCAAAGTTCAATCGGAAAGAATCTTGCTACATGTATACTATGGTGTACATGCTTTAGTTACACTTTGTCATGTGGCATTACCCTGCTGGATAGTTTAAATTTCAATCATTTTTTTCATCCAATTGACACTTGACAACAACGCAAGTGTAAATCAACGTGTCAAAAATAAATGTACAAGTAGCAAAGTTCAATCGGTAAGGACCTTGCGGCATGTACACTATGTAGTACACTTTAGTTTACACTTTGCCACGTGGCATTATCCTGCTGGACAGTTTAAATTTCAAATAGTTTTTGCATCCAATTGAAACTTGACAACAATGCAAGTGCCAAACAACATGTCAAAAATCAGTGTACAAATAGCAAAGTTCAATCCGTAAGAACCTTGCTACATGTACTCTATGATGTACACTTTAGTTTACACTTTGCCACGCGACATTACCCTGTTTGATATTTTAAATTTCAAATAGTTTTCCCATCCAATTGACACTTAACAACGATGCAAGTGTCAATTTTCCCATCCAATTGGCACTTGACAACAATGCAAGTGCCAAACAACATGTCAAAAATCAGGGTACAAATAGCAAAGTTCAATCGGTAAGAACCTCGCGACATGTATACTATGGAGTACACTTTAGTTTACACGTTGCCACTAGACACTATCCTGGTAGACAGTTTAAATTTCAAATAGTTTTCCCATCCAATTGACACTTAACAACGATGCAAGTGTCAATTTTCCCATCCAATTGGCACTTGACAACAATGCAAGTGCCAAACAACATGTCAAAAATCAGTGTACAAATAGCAAAGTTCAATCCGTAAGAACCTTGCTACATGTACACTATGGCATACACTTTAGTTTACACTTTGCCACACGACATTACCTTGTTTGACATTTTAAATTTCAAACAGTTTTCCTGTCCAATTGACACTTAACAAAATTGCAAGTGCCAAACAACGTATCAAAAATTAATGTACAAATAGCAATGTTCAATTGGTAAGAACCTTGCTACATGTACTCTATGATGTACACTTTAGTTTACACTTTGCCACGTCACGTTTCCTTGTTGGACAGTTTAAGTTTCATACAGTTTCACATCCAATTGTCACTTGACAACAATGCAAGTGTCAAACAACGTATCAAAAATTAGGGTACAAATAGCAACGTTCAATCGGTAAGGACCTTGCTACATGTACATTATGGCGTACACGCTTTAGTTACACTTTTTCACGTAACATTATCCTGCTGGATAGTTTAAATTTCAAACAGTTTTTCCATCCAATTGGCACTTGACAACAATCCAAATGTAAATTAACGTGTCAAAAATCAATGTACAAATAGCAAAGTTCAATCGGTAAGAACCTTCCGACATGTACACTATGGAATACATTTTAATTTACACTTTGCCACATGACACTACTCTGCTGGACAGTTTAAATTTCAAACAATTTTTACGTCTAGTTGGCACTTAACAATGATGCAAGTGCCAAACAACATGCCAAAAATCTATGTACAAATAGCAAAGTTCAATCTGTAAGAACCTTGCTACATGTACACTATGGCATACACTTTAGTTTACACTTTGCCACGCGACATTACCCTGTTTGACATTTTAAATTTTAAATAGTTTTCTCGTCCAATTGACACTTAACAAAAATGCAAGTGTTAAACAATGTATCAAAAATTAGTGTACAAATAGCAATGTTCATTCGGTAAGGACCTTACTACATGTACACTATGGCGTGCACTTTAGTTTACACTTTACTGCGTGACATTACCCTACGGGACAGTTTAAATTTCAAACTAATTTCCCATCTAATTGACAGCTGAGAATAATGCAAATGTAAAACAACGTGCCAAAAATCAGTTTACAAATAGCGAAGTTCAATCGGTAAGAACCTTGAGACATGTACACTATGGAGTACACTTTAGTTTACACTTTGCCATGTGACACTACCCTGCTGGACAGGTTAAATTTCAAATAGTTTTCTCATCCAATTAACACTTGACAACAATGTAAGTGTCAAACAACGTGTCAAAAACCAGTGTACAAATAGCAAAGTTCAATCAGTAAGACTCTTGCTACATGTACACTATAGTGTACACGCTTTAGTTACACTATGTCACGTGACATTACCCTACTGGATAGTTTAAATTTTAAATAATTTTTCCATCCAATTGACACTTGACAATAATACGAGTGTAAAAAAAGTGCCAAAAATTAGTGTACAAATAGTGAAGTTCAATCGGCAAGAACCTTGAGACATGTACACTATGGAGTACACTTTAGTTTACACTTTGCCATATAACACTACCCTAATGGATAGTTTAAATTTCAAGCAGTTTTCCCATCCAATTAACACTTGATAATAATTTAAGTGTCAAACAATATGTCAAAAACCAGTGTACAAATAGCAAAATTCAATCGGTAAGACTCCTGCTACATGTACACTATAGTGTACACACTTTAGTTACACTATGTCACATGACATCACCCGACTGGATAGTTTAAATTTTAAATAGTTTTTCCATCAAATTGACACTTGACAACAATGCAAGTATAAATCAACATGTCAAAAATCAATGTACAAATAGCAAAGTTCAATCGGTAAGAACCTTGTGACATGTACACTATGGAGTACACTTTAATTTACACTTTGCCACGTGATACTACCCTGCTGGACAGTTTAGATTCCAAATAGTTTTTGCATCCAATTGACACTTGACAGCAATGCAAGTGCCAAACAACATGTCAAAAATCAGTGTACAAATAGTAAAGTAAAATCGGTAAGAACCTTGCTACATGTCCACTATGGCATACACTTTAGTTTACACTTTCCCACGTGACATTACCCTGCTGGTCATTTTAAATTTCGAACAGTTTTCCCATCCAATTGACACTTAACAACGATGCAAGTGTCAAACGGCGTATCAAAAATCAGTGTATAAATAGCAATGTTCAATCGGTAAGGACCTTGCTACATGCACACTATGGTGTACACATTAGTTTACAATTTGCCACGTGACTTTACCTTATTGGAAAGTTTAAATTTCATAAAGTTTCGCATCCAATTGACACTTGACAACAATGCAAGTGTCAGACAACGTATCAAAAATCAGTGTACAAATAGCAACGTTCAATCGGTAAGGACTTTGCTATATGTACACTATGGTGTATACTTTAGTTTACACGTTGCCAAGTGACATTACCCTGTTGGACAGTTTAAATTTCAAAAAGTTTTCCCATCCAATTGACACTTGACAACAATCCAAGTGTCAAACAACATATCAAAAATTAGTGTGCAAATAGCAATGTTCCATCGGGAAGGACCTTGCTACATGTGCATATGGTGTACACTTTAGTTTACACTTTGCAACGTGACATTACCCGATTGGATAGTTTAAATTTTAAATAGATTTCCCATCCAATTGACACTTGACAACAATGCAAGTATTAAACAACGGGTCAAAAATCAGTGAACAAATAGCAAATTTCAATTGGTAAGAACCTTGCTACATGTACGCTATGGTGTTCACTTTAGTTTACACTTTGCCACGTGACATTGCCCTGTTGGATAGTTTAAATTTCAAATAGTTTTCCCATCTATTTGACACTTGACAAAAAAAATCAATGTACAAATAGCAAAGTTCAATCGGTAACAACCTTGCGACATGTACACTATCGAGTACACTATAGTTTGCACTTTGCCATGTGATATTACCCTGCTAGACAGTTTAAATTTCAAATAGTTTTTCCATCCAATGGATACTTGACAAGAATGCAAGTGTCAAATAACGTGTCAAAAATCAGTGTACAAATAGCAATGTTCAATCGCTAAGAACCTTGATACATGTACACTATGATGTACACTTTAGTTTGCACTTTATCACGTGACATTATCCTGTTGGATAAATTAAATTTGAAACTATTTTCCCATCCAATTGATAGTTAACAAAAATGTAACTATCAAACAACGTGTTAAAAATCAGTGCACAAGTAACAATGTTCAATCGGTAAGGACCCTGCTACATGTACACTACAGTGCACGCTTTAGTCTACAATTTGCCATGTGACATTGCCATGTTAGACAGCATAAATTTCAAACAGTTTTCCCATCCAATTGACATAGGACAACAATACAAGTGTCAAACAATGTGTCAAAAATCAGTGTACAAATAACAAAATTCAATCGGTAAGAACCTTGCTACATGTACAATATGGTGTACACTTTAGTTTACACTTTACCATGTGGCATTATGCTGTTGGACAGTTTAAATTTCAAACTGATTTCTGATCCAATTCGCACTTGAAAACAATGCAAGTGCCAAAGAATGTGTCAAAAATCAGTGTACAAATAGTAAAGTTCAATCAGTAAGAATCTTGCGACAGTAGACTATAGAGTACACTTTAGTTTACACTTTACCACGTGACACTACCCTGCATGACAGTTCAAATTTCAAATAGTTTTCCCATCCAATTCACACGTGACAACAATACAAGTGTCAAATGACGTGTCAAAAATCAATTTACAAATAGAAATGTTCAATCGGTAAGAACATTGCTACATATACACTATGATGTACACTTTAGTTTACACTTTGCCACGTAACATTACCCTGTTGGACATATTAAGTTTCAAACAATTTTCCCATCCAATTGACACCTGACAACAATGCAAGTGTCAAACAACATGTGAAAAATCAGTGTTCAAATAGTAAGGCTCAATCGGTAAGAACCTTGCGACATGTACAATATGATGTACACTTTGCCACATGACATTACCCTGTTGGACAGTTTAAATTTCAAACAGATTTCCAATCCAATTGACACTTGACAACAATGCAAGTGTCAAATAACGTGTCAGAAATCAGTGTTCAAATAGCAATGTTCCATCAGTAAGAACCTTGTGACATGTACACTATGGTGTACACACTTTAGTTTACACTTTGTCACATATATTACCCTGCTAGACTATTTAAATTTCAAACAGTTTTTTCATCCTACTGACACTTAACAAAAATGCAAGTGTAAATCAACGTGTCAAAAATCTGCGTACAAATAGCAAAGTTTAATGGTTACAACCTTGCGACTAGTGCACTATGGTGTACACTTTAGATTACACTTTACCACATGGCATTATCCTGTTCGACAATTTAAATTTCAAATGGTTGTGCCATCCAATAGACACTTGACAACAATGCAAGTGTCAAACAACGTGTTGAAAATCAATGTACAAGTAGCAAAGTTCAATCGGCAAGAACCTTGCTACATGTACACTATGGTGTACACACTTTAGTTTACACTTTGCCACGTGACATTATCTTGTTGGACTGTTTAAATTCCAAACAATTTTTCCATCCAACTGACACTTGACTACAATGCAAGTGTGAAACAACGTGTCCAAAATCAGTGTACAAATAGCAAAGTTCAATCGGTAATAACCTTGCTACATGTACACTATGGCTTACACTTTAGTTTACACTTTACCACATGACATTACCCTGCTGGAGAGTTTAAATTTCAAACAGTTTTTCCATCCAATTGACACTTGACAACAATGCAAGTGTAAATCAATGTGACAAATATCAGTGTACAAATAGCAAAGTTTAATTGGTAAGAACCTTGCGACAAGTACACTATGGATTACACTTTAGTTTACACTTTGCCCTGTGACACTACCCTACTGGACAGTTTAAATTTCAAACAGTTTTTCCATCCAATTGACACTTGACTACAATGCAAGTGTGAAACAATGTGTCCAATATCAGTTTACAAATAGCAAAGTTCAATCGGTAAGAACCTTGCTATATGTACACTATGGCGTACACTTAGGTTTACACTTTACCAAAAGATATTACCCTATCGGATAGTTTAAATTTCAAATAGTTTTCTCTCCCATCCAATTGACACTTAACAACAATGCAAGTGTTAAACAATGCGTTAAAAATTAGTGTGCAAGTAACAAAGTTCAATCGGTAAGAACCTTGTAACATGTACACTACGGGGTACACTTTAGTTTGCACTTTTCTAGGTGACACTACCCTACTAGACTGTTGAAATTTTAAATAGTTTTCCCATCCAATTGACACTTGACAGCAATGCAACTTTCAAACAACGTGTCAAAAATCAGTGTACGAGTAGCAAAGTTCAATCGGTAAGAACCTTCCTACATGTACACTATGGTGTACACTTTGGTTTACACTTTACCACGTGACACTATCTTGTTGGATAGCTTAAATTTCAAAAAGTTTTCCCATCCAATTGACACTTGACAACAATCCAAGTGTCAAAGAACATATCAAAAATTAGTGTGCAAATAGCAATGTTCCATCGGGAAGGACCTTGCTACATGTGCCTATGGTGTACACTTTAATTTACACTTTGCCACGTGACATTATCCTATTGGACAGCTTAAATTTCAAACAGTTTTTCCATCCAATTGACACTTGACAACAATCCAAGTGTCAAACAACATGTCAAAAATTAGTGTAGAAATAGCAATGTTCCATCGGGAAGGACCTTGCTATATGTACACTATGGTATACACTTTAGTTTATACTTTGCCACGTGACAATACCCTTTTGGATAGTTTAAATCTCAAACAGTTTTTCCATCCAATTGACACTTGACAACAATACAAGCATCAAACAACGTGTCAAAAATTAGTGTACAAATAGCAATGTTCTGTGACGCCCCGAACTTAAGCTTCGAGGGTCACGTACTAAACATAATAACTTCTGCCTTTGGTACATGTAAATACTCTTAAATAGAAGTATTACATGTTAGAAACTTATTTTTTCAATTTGATAAAACAATTCTTATAAAATTTGATGGCCGGTAAAAGTGCATGCCAACATGAAATTATACATTACATATACGGCCTCGGCACTATCAAGGTTAGTTGGGGCAGCAAGTTTGACAATTTTTATAAAATTCATTCCAACTCCGTTCTACATGAAATTTGTGGCATTAGAAAGATAATTTCAATTAGTTTTTCTAGGTTAAAATATGAAAATTTTCCAAGATTATATGATATAGACGTTTTACTGAAAACAGTGAAGTATTACACAAGAAATCCAGATTGACCCCTTGACGTTAAAACCTTGATAACTCAGGCCATAGATATCCAAATTGAGTGATTCCTTCGGCCATATTTAAAAACTCAAAGAGGAAAACAGAAATATTTTTAGAGTCTCAAATGGATGTTTATAGAGTTAGAAACATCGTTTTGAAATTGACTCCAGAAACTGTCCCGTTTCTGCCTTTTGTCTCTTGCAAAGAAAATAAACTACAAAAATGTCTCTTAACATAACATGAAAGATATAATTGCAAAATTTACTATTAATACCATATTACATCATGTCATATACCTAATTTTACATAATACCATAAGAAAACAGATGGGAAACAGTCATCGAACAAAACATACAAAAGAAAACTTTCGATGCAAAACTTCTTTGTCCTTAATCCATCATCGATTTTGTCAACTAACTTCCATCAATCCAACGATCATGGATCTGAAAATTTAGCATAACATACTATGAGTATAAGAAATACTCAGTAAGATACCATGCTTGGATTTTTATCATGATAATACTATACAAAAGAATACAATCAAACCTATACTTGCACATTCCGGCTTGCCGGTGCCCTTCGGACTTGTCCTAAGGCATAAATAGATATCTAACTTTGTGGACTTGTCCACCATAATCATATTATGGTTTTTCATGCATAGTTTAAGCATAAATATTACCATGAAGATCATATCCCTTAAGCATAAAAAGTATCTTACCGTAAAACTTGAAGATCTTCGATTGAGATATGAATTGGAAGTGCTAGGTTTACTTCCTTCTAATTTTCGGTTTTTCTCTCTCTATTTAAGTGTATAAGTGTTTTTTAAAATGAAGGAAATCTCTCTATGGCAATGGATATGGATGTATTTATATTTATATAAGGATAAGAATAAATGATTGATATTTTTTTCTTCCTTTTTTCAACCCCACCGCCTCAACCTCCTTTTCTCCCATTTTTCTCTCTTTTTTTCTTACTTGTACACATGTTTAGTCTATTGTCTAAGTGTATGGTGATGATGGATGAAAAGTGGGTTGATTATAGGGTAATAAGTGGCCTCAAAACCTAGATTTGTAAAGGAAGCCTCTTATCTTTTCAACTAATAAAATCTAAACCCTCTAACTTTCATTATTAGTAAAGTGTATCCGAAATCTAAACTTATATCCAACTTACATATTCAAAAATTGTAGATTGTAAATTAATTTAATCATTTGGTCAATTGAAGTCCTAACAAAATAATCCACTTCATTCAAATTCAAACTTGACTTAAGTTTCGACTAACTAAAAATCACTTCATGTATACACAACATTTAGCACTTCATGCTTGCATTCATTAGCTACCTCTAGCATTAAGCACTACAAAGGTGGTGTCCCCTTATCCTTATGGCCAAAATAATCTTAAAAGTTAAATTGCTATCCCAAAGTAATTTAAACGAGCATAAAATTTCGGAGTATTACATCCCTCCCCCCTTAAAAAAAATTTCGTCCTCGAAATTACCTTGAACTTAGTTGAAAAGTTCTGGATACTTGGTCTTGATTTCTTCTTCTCTTTCCCAAGTCGATTCTTCGACATTATGATTCCTCCATTGAACTCTTACTAACGGAATTTCTTTTGTCCTTAATTGCTGGATTCTGCGATCCAATATTGATACTGGTTTTTCCTCATATGTCATGTTTGGTTTGATATCCAATGGTTGATAACTAACCACATGACTTGGATTTGACACATATTGTCGAAGCATTGACACGTGGAACACATCATGAACCGCTAACAAATCTGGTGGTAGGGCGATTCGATAAGCTGCATTTCCAACTTTCTGCAAAATTTCAAAAGGACCTATGAATCTTGGTCGAAGTTTTCCTTTCTTCCCAAAACGCAGAACTCCCTTCATCGGCGCCACTTTTATGAAAACTTTGTCACCAACATTAAATGTCAAATCTTTTCTCCTTTTATCGGCATAACTCTTTTGTCGGTCCTGAGCTACCTTGATTTTAGCTCTTATTTTATCAACCGCTCGACTAGTTTCTTCAATTATTTCGGGTCCTAGAACTCTCTGTTCACCTACTTCATCTCAATAAAGGCAAGCTCTACATCTTCTGCCATAAAGGGCTTCGTAAGGTGCCATCTTTATCGTAGCTTGGTAGCTATTATTATAGGCAAACTCTACCAGTGGCACATAGTTTTCCCAACTACCCCCTAAATCAAGGACGCATGCACGCAGCACATCCTCTAAAGTCTAAATAGTCCTCTCCGATTGTCCATCAGTTTGTGGATGGAAAGCTGTGCTGAAGTTTAACTTGGTTCCCATAGCCTCTTGCAGACTTTTCCAAAATTTTGAGGTAAATCTTGGATCTCTATCCGATACAATTGAGGCTGGGATACCATGCAAACGGATGACCTCTTTGATGTATAATCGCGTGTATTGGTCCATACTAAAATTCATTCTTACAGGTAGAAAATGAGCTGACTTTGTTAACCGATCCACTATAACCCACATAGCATCATTTCCCTTAGCTGATTTTGGAAAACCCATGACAAAATCTATAGTTATATGTTCCCATTTCCATTGTGGAGTTGTTAATGGTTCCAACAATCCAGATTGCCTTTGATGTTCAGCTTTCACTTGCTGACAAGTCATGCATCTCCTGACAAAAAGACCTATGCATCGTTTCATATTTCTCCACCAAAACATGCTCCTTAGATCACGATACATTTTTGTACCTCCTGGATGGGCAATATATGGGGTTAAGTGTGCTTCTTCAAGAATTTCTTTCCTCAATCCCTCATTTTTCGGCACACACAACCTCCCCTTAAAGAGTAAGGCTTTATCACTACCTAATTCAAAATCCTTTCGCTTGCTAGTACCAACTTCGAATTTGATCTTTTGCAAGAAAGGGTCACCATCCTGTGCTACTCTTATTCGATCTCTAAGTGTTGGTCAAACCGTTAGAGCCGCTATTCTGATGCTAGTTTGGGTTGGAGGAACAATTACTTCTAGATGTAAGTTGTTGAAATCCTTTAACAACTGGTCCTGCATAGTGATTTGTCCCGCTAATTGTCCAACTGCCTTTCTGCTAAGAGCATCAGCTACCACATTAGCTTTACCAGGATGATAATGGATAGTACAATCATAATCCTTTACTAGCTCTAGCCATCTCCTCTGCCTCATATTTAATTCCTTTTGGGTGAAAAAATACTTCAAACTCTTATGATCAGTATAAATGTCACACTTATTTCCATACAAGTAATGACGCCATATTTTGAGGGCATGAACTACTGCAGCCAATTCTAGATCATAGGTTGGGCAATTTTGTTCATATTGTTTCAATTGCCTAGAAGCGTAGGCTATCACCTTTCCTTTTTGCATCAGAACACATCCTATGCCCTGTTTTGAAGCATCGCTATATATAACGAATCCTTCTGGTCCGTCAAGTATTGTTAACACTGGAGCTGTGACTAATCTTCATTTCAGTTCTTGGAAGCTTTGTTCACATTGCTCCGTCCATTGAAATTTTATCCCTTTTCGAGTCAATTGGGTTAATGGTCCTGCTATTTTAGAAAATCCCTCGATAAATCTTCTATAATAACCAGCCAATCCTAAGAAACTACGTATTTCTCTAACATTGGTTGGTCTTACCCAATTATTTACTGCTTCCACTTTAGTTGGATCTACTTCAATTCCTCGTGCTGTGATTACGTGCCCCTAAAAAACTATTTTATCCAACCAGAATTCACATTTCTTGAATTTGGCATAAAGCTTCTCTTTTCTCAGAGTTTCTAAGACCATCATGAGATGTTTCTAGTGTTCCTCCTTATTCTTCAAATAGATTAAGATATCGTCAATGAAAACTATAACAAATTGGTCTAAGTATTCATGGAATACTCTGTTCATTAGATCCATAAATATTGCCGGGGCATTAGTTAACCCAAAAGGCATCACCAGAAATTCATAATGACCATAACGCGTCCTAAAAGCCGTCTTAGGGATATCATCTGACTTAATTTTCAATTGGTGATATCCTGATCTTAGATCGATCTTTGAAAATACTGTAGCCCCCTTAAGCTGGTCAAACAAATCTTCAATTCTTGGAAGTGGATATTTGTTTTTGATAGTGAGGCGATTTAATTCTCGATAGTCAATGCACAGCCTCATTATTCCATCCTTCTTTTTCACAAATAACACAGGTGCACCCCACGGTGATACACTTGGTCTAATAAAACCCTTATCAAGAAGCTCCTTCAACTGTACCTTCAGCTCTTGTAGTTCCAACGGTGCCATACGATATGGAGCCTTTGGAATAGGTGTTGCTCCTGGTACTAAATCAATGGTAAACTCTACTTGTCTGTCTAGTGGTACACCTAGAAGGTCTTCTGGAAAAACGTCTTTATAGTGTCGAACTATTGGAACATCCTCAATTGACAACTTATCTTGTTTAATATAGGTCATCGACACTAGAAATCTTTGATCTAATTCCTTTCTCGGCATCCTTTCAACCTGGGTTGTTGACACTACACCAGACGAGGTATTTACCTCAGTTCCCACAAAACGAAACTCTTCTTCACCCGGTCTTCGAAAAACCACCATTCTCTTAGTACAATAAATAGTTGCATAGTTTTTAGACAACCGGTCCATACCAAGAATAACATCAAAGTCTTTTATCATTAATGGAATTAGATCTACCGCTATACCTCTACCATCAATTTCCATCCTAAGATCTCTAGCCATTTGGTTAACGACAAGTATCTTTCCAGATGGAAGAGATATTTCTAAAGTATACGGAAGGAATTCACATTCCACTTTAGACTTCGCAACAAAAGAAGAAGAAATGAACGAATGTGTAGCTCTAGAATCTATAAGTACAAATGCAGGAATATTGGAAATAGAGATGATACCTGCGACGACATTAGGGTCTCGTTCAGCTTCTTGCCTGGACAAGGAGAAAACTCTTGCTTTTCCTTTCTTATCCTCTCCAGCCTTCTGTGTCTGATTCTGGGGACATTCTTTAACGAAATGTCCTGATTTCCCACACTTGAAACAAACATTTTTACCTAAGAGACATTCTCCTTTCTGAGGTCTATCGCACATAGGACAACGTCTTTCACCACTAACTCCTGCTATATCCGTTCTTCTTTTCTTTGGTGCATTATTCCCTTTTCCTTTACCAGTATTCTGTCTATCAAAGTTCCACTTCCTCTTACCTGAGAAATTTTGAACTTGGTAAGAATTTCCAACATTTTGAGTTCTTTGATAAGAAATAGTCTGGGCTCGCTTTAGGACTTCTCGATAAGTACCCAGCTCAAGAACTGACACTATGTCACGAATATAAGGTTGAAGCCCACGTTCAAATCTTCTAGCCCGCTTTTCCTCAGTATCTACTAAATGTGGAGCAAACCTTGATAATTCCTCAAATTTGCGTTCATATTCCACGAAGGTCATGGTTCCCTGCTGAAGTCTAAGGAACTCCATCTCCTTTTGATCTCTCACAGCTGCCGGGAAGAATTTCTCTTCTACAAGTTCCTTAAACCTTTCCCAAGTTATAGCCTGTTCTTCAGCAGGTGTTAATGACCTAGTAGTCATGTCCCACCAATGGCTAGCCCCCTTCTTTAACATAAACACTGAAAATGTTACCCTTTCAGCATCGTCACATCTTATAAATTTAAAGATGCGTTCTAATTCTCGTAACCAATCCTCAACTGCTAAGGGATCCGTACTCCCCTCAAACGATGGAGGGTTCATTTTACGAAACTGCTCTATCATTGCAGTTCGATCCCTCGAGTTAGGTACTATTTGAGGTTGAATAATTGGTTGGTTAGGTTCCTGATGATCAACTGGTATTTGTTGATTTAGGGTTCGCTGCCCAGTCAAAGGTGGTGCCTGTTGTTGCTGTCCCAACTCCCGCATTACAGCAAGCAGTTCTCGTGCAAAGTTTGCAACATTAACTTCACCACCACTAGAACTAGCATTAGCATTGCCGTGCTTGCGCTTTGGAGGCATTTCCTTTGAAATAAAAAAAAATATTCGTCCAGTTAGAATTACTTCAGAACATAATACTAACTTTAGAGAAAAAAATTTCAAAGGCCAAAGCAACTTTCCTTCATATATATATACATTATTATTATTTTTCACAAACAAGAACCATGTTGAGGTATGGTACATACATTCAAAAGCAGGGGTACATATTACATCCTATTCTATTCCAAAAATAAAGATAGCTAGGTAAGATGGTGTCTAATCTTCCCTTTCTTCTGGATCCTCATCGGGGTCTTCCTCCGGGTCTCCTTCTTGGTCTTCTTCTAACGTACTTCACTCCGAACTACCTGGTAATGGTACTGGAAAACTTTCATCTAGAACTCTCGAAAAGCACTAAGCCAACGGTCCCTTAACTAGCCTAGATTTGGTAGCTCGTAAACTGGTATTCATGGATAAGATTATAGTCTTCTTAAAGTTTCGCTATAAATCATGGCTAGTCCCATAGCTCTCTCGAAGCAAATATGTAAGGTCCTTGTACGAAAGGTCATCATCAGACCATAGCACAATCTCATTTATGACTGAGGCCCAAGGTTCTGGAACAGTTTCATATAACCTCTGTATCTTCACCTTATCCCTTAAGCTATGGTGTATCTCCCATAACATCTCAATAATACAGTCTAGCTGATCCAAATGTTGTTCGAGACTATGGAGCGGATGCATACGATAATTATAGTAAAATGCCAATAATATGTCCCGCTTCTTCGCAAAACCACAAGCTTCTGTCCTTGTGGGGGTTCTTACCATTCGTGCCATAGCTAGGACAAACATTGATTATGTTACTCTACAAGGTTCTCATAAATATCTAGATATAAGTGTTTATGACTTCATAATCTCAATCATGACTTGATTAAAAATATTCCCATATCCAGCCATAGATATAACAGTTCGTTACATAAGAAAACTCATGAATTTAAAAATAAATTTTACCTTGATCGTTGGTTGAAAGTCAGTTGCTAGCTTGCTCGATGATTAAGGACAGTAACTTTCTTTTAAAAAGTTTACAGAAAAGTATAACAGCTCTGATACTATGCTATGACGCCCCGAACTTAAGCTTCGAGGGTCACGTACTAAACATAATAACTTCTGCCTTTGGTACATGTAAATACTCTTAAATAGAAGTATTACATGTTAGAAACTTATTTTTTCAATTTGGTAAAACAATTCTTATAAAATTTGATGGCCGGTAAAAGTGCATGCCAACATGAAATTATACATTACATATACGGCCTCGGCACTATCAAGGTTAGTTGGGGCAGCAAGTTTGACAATTTTTATAAAATTCATCCCAACTCTGTTTTACATGAAATTTGCGGCATTAGAAAGATAATTTCAAGTAGTTTTCCTAGGTTAAAATATGAAAATTTTCCAAGATTATATGATATAGACGTTTTACTGAAAACAGTGAAGTATTACACAGGAAATCCAGATTGACCCCTTGACATTAAAACCTTGATAACTCAGGCCATAGATATCCAAATTGAGTGATTCCTTCGGCCATATTTAGAAAACTCAAAGAGGAAAACAGACATATTTTTATAGTCTCAAATGGACGTTTATAGAGTTAGAAACATCATTTTGAAATTGACTCCAGAAACTGTCCCGTTTCTGCCTTTTGTCTCTTGCAAAGAAAATAAACTACAAAAATGTCTCTTAACATAACATGAAAGATATAATTACAAAATTTACTATTAATACCATATTACATCATTTCATGTACCTAATTTCACATAATACCATAAGAAAACAGATGGGAAACAGTCATCGAACAAAACATACAAAAGAAAACTTTCGATGCAAAACTTCTTTGTCCTTAATCCATCATCGATTTTGTCAACTAACTTCCATCAATCTAACGATCATGGATCCGAAAATTTAGCATAACATACTATGAGTATAAGAAATACTCAGTAAGATACCATGCTTGGATTTTTATCATGATAATACTACACAAAAGAATGCAATCAAACCTATACTTGCACATTCCGGCTTGTCGGTGCCCTTCGGACTTGTCCTAAGGCATAAATAGATATCTAACTTTGTGGACTTGTCCACCATAATCATATTATGGTTTTTCATGCATATTTTAAGCATAAATATTACCATGAAGATCATATCCCTTAAGCATAAAAAGTATCTTACCGTAAAACTTGAAGATCTTCGATTGAGATATGAATTGGAAGTGCTAGGTTTACTTCCTTCTTATTTTCGGTTTTTTTCTCTCTATTTAAGTGTGTAAGTGTTTTGTAAAATGAAGGAAATCTCTCTATGGCAATGGATATGGATGTATTTATATTTATATAAGGATAAGAATAAATGATTGATATTTTTTTCTTCCTTTTTTCAACCCCACCGCCTCAACCTCCTTTTCTCCCATTTTTCTCTTTTTTTTTTCTTACTTGTACACATGTTTAGTCTATTGTCTAAGTGTATGGTGATGATGGATGAAAAGTGGGTTGATTATAGGGTAATAAGTGGCCTCAAAACCTAGATTTGTAAAGGAAGCCTCTTATCTTTTCAACTAATATAATCTAAACCCTCTAACTTTCATTATTAGTAAAGTATATCCCAAATATAAACTTATATCCAACTTACATATTCAAAAATTGTAGATTGTAAATTAATTTAATCATTTGGTCAATTGAAGTCCTAACAAAATAATCCACTTCATTCAAATTCAAACTTGACTTAAGTTTTGACTAACTAATAATCACTTCATGTATACACAACATTTAGCACTTCATGCTTGCATTCATTAGCTACCTCTAGCATTAACCACTACAAAGGTGGTGTCCTCTTATCCTTATGGCCAAAATAATATTAAAAGTTAAATTGCTATCCTAAAGAAATTTAAACGAGCATAAAATTTCGGAGTATTACATGTTCAATCTGTAAGGACCTTGCTACATGTACACTATGATGTACAGTTTAGTTTACACTTTGCCACATGACATTTCCCTGTTGGACAGTTTAAATTTCAAACAGTTTTCTAATCCAATTGACACTTGAAACAATGCAAGTGTCAAACTAGGTGTCAGAAATTAGTGTTGAAATAACAATGTTTCATCGGTAAGAACCTTGCGACATGTACACTATGGTATACACACTTTAGTTTACACTTTGTCACATGACATTACCCTGCTAGACAGTTTAAATTTCAAGCAGTTTTTTAATCCAATTGACAATTGACAACAATGCAAGTGTAAGTCAACGTATCAAAAATCTGTGTAGAAAAAGCGAAGTTTAATCGTTACAACCTTGAGACTAGTGCACTATGGTGTACACTTTAGTTTATACTTTGCCACATGGCATTACCCTGTTCGACTATTTTAATTTCAAATGTTTTTCCCATCCAATTGACATTTGAGAACAATGCACGTGTCAAACAACGTGTTGAAAATCAGTGTACAAGTAGTAAAGTTCAATCGGTAAGAACCTTGCTACATGTACACTATGGTGTACACACTTTAGTTTACACTTTGTCACATGACATTATCCTGTTGGGCTGTTTAAATTTCAAACAGTTTTTCCGTCCAATTGACACCTGACTACATTGTAAGTGTGAAACAACGTGTCCAAAATCAGTGTATAAATAGCAATGTTCAATCCGTAAGAACCTTGCTGCATGTACACTATGGTGTACACTTTAGTTTACACTTTGGTACGTGACATTACCCTACTGGACAGTTTAAATTTCAAACAGTTTTTCCATCCAATTGACACTTGACAACAATGCAAGTGTAAATCAACGTGTCAAAAATCAGTGTACAAATAGCAAAGTTTAATCGGTAAGAACCTTGCGACACGCACACTATGGAGTACACTTTAGTTTACACTTTACCATGTGACACTACCCTACTGGACAGTTTAAATTTAAAATAGTTTTCTTATCCAATTGACACTTGACAACGATGCAAGTGTCAAACCACGTATCAAAAATTAGTGCACAAATAACAATGTTCAATCGGTAAGGACCTTGCTACACATACAATATGGTGAACACTTTAGTTTACACTTTACCACGTGACATTACCATGTTGGACAGTTTAAATTTCAAACAGTTTTTCCATCCAATTGACACTTGACTACAATATAAGTGCGAAACAACGTGTCCAAAATTAGTTTACAAAGAGCAAAGTTCAATCGGTAAGAACCTTGCTACATGTACACTACGGCGTCCACTTTAGTTTACACTTTACCACGTGACATTACCCTATTGGACAGTTTAAATTTCAAATAGTTTTCCCGTCTAATTGACACTCGACAACAATGCGAGTGTCAAACAACATGTCAAAAAATAGTGTACAAATAGCAAAGTTCAATCGGTAAGAACCTTGCGACATGTTTACTATGGAGTACACTTTAGTTTATACTTTGCCACGTGACACTGCCCTGCTGGACAGTTTAAATTTAAATAGTTTTCCCATCCAATTGACACTGGACGGCAATGTAACTTTAAAATAACGTGTCAAAAATTAGTGTACAAATAGCAAATTTCAATTGGTAACAACCTTTCTACATATACACTATGATGTATACTTTAGTTTACACTTTGCCACGTGATATTACCCTATTGGACAGTTTAAATTTCAAACAATTTTCCAATCCAATTGACACATAAAAATAATGCAAGTGTCAAACAACGTGTCAAAAATCAGTGTTCAAATAGCAATGTTCCATTGGTAAGAACCTTGCGACATGTACACTATGGTGTACACACTTTAGTTTACACTTTGTCACGTGACATTACCCTACTGGATAGTTTAAATTTCAAACAGTTTTTCCATCCAATTGACACTTGGCAACAATGCAAGTGTAAATCAACGTGTCAAAAATCTAGGTACAAATAGCAAAGTTTAATCATTACAACCTTGCGACTAGTGCACTATGGTGTAAACTTTAGTTTACACTTTGCCACATGGCATTACCCTGTTTGATAGTTTAAATTTCATATGGTTTTCCCCTCCAACTGACACTTGACAACAATGCAAGTGTCATACAACGTGTCGAAAATCAATGCACAAGTAGCAAAGTTCAATCAGTAAGAACATTTCTCCGTGTACACTATGGTGTACACACTTTAGTTTACACTTTGTCACGTGACATTACCCTGCTGGATAGCTTAAATTTCAAATAGTTTTTCCATCCAATTGACACTTGACAACAATGCAAGTGTAAATCAACGTGTCAAAAATCTGTGTACAAATAGCAAAGTTTAATCGTTACAACCTTGCGACTAGGGAACTATGGTGTACACTTTAGTTTACACTTTGCCACATGGCATTACCCTATTTGACAGTCTAAAATTCAAATGGTTTTCCCATCCAATTGACACTTAACAGCAATGCAAGTGTCAAACAACGTGTCAAAAATTAGTGTACAAGTTGCAAAGTTCAATCGGTAAGAACCTTGCTACATGCACACTATGTGTACACACTTTAGTTTACACTTTGCCACGTGACATTATCCTCTTGGACTATTTAAATTTCAAATAGTTTTCCCATCCAATTGACACCTGACTACAATGAAAGTTTGAAACAACGTGTCCAAAATTAATGTACAAATAGCAAAGTTCAATCGGTGAGGACCTTGCTACATGTATTCTATGGTATGCACTTTAGTTTACACTTTACCACGTGACATTACCCTGCTGGACAGTTTAAATTTCAAACAATTTTTCCATCTAATTGACAATTGACAACAAAGCAAGTGTAATTCAATGTGTCAAAATCAGTGTACAAATAGCAAAGTTTAATCGGTAAGAACCTTGCGACACGTACACTATGGAGTACACTGTAGTTTACACTATGCCATGTGACATACCTTGCTGGACAATTTAAATTTAAAACAATTTTCGCATCCAATTGACACTTGAAAATAATGCAAGTGTCAAACCACGCATAAAAAATCAGTGCACAAATAATAATGTTCAATCGGTAAGGACCTTGCTACACGTACACCATAGTGGAAACTCTAGTTTACACTTTGCCATGTGACATTACCCCGTTGGACAGTTTAAATTTCAAACAATTTTCCCATCCAATTGACACTTGACTACAATGTAAGTGTGAAACAACGTGTCCAAAATTAGTTTACAAATAGCAAAGTTCAATCGGTAATAACCTTGCTACATGTACACTACGGCGTCCACTTTAGTTTAAACTTTACCACGTGACATTACACTATTGGACATTTTAAATTTCAAATAGTTTTCCCATCCAATTGACATTTGACAACAATGCGAGTGTCAAAAACGTGTCAAATATCAGTGTACAAATAGCAAAATTCAATTGGTAAGAACCTTGCGTCATGTACACTATGGAGTACTCTTCAGTTTACACTTTGCCACGTGACATTACCCTGTTGGACGGTTTAAATTTCAAGCAGTTTTCCAATCCAATTGACACTTGACAACAATGCAAGTGTCAAATAACGTGTCAAAAATCAGTGTTCAAATAGTAATGTTCCATCGGTAAGAACGTTGGGACATGTACACTATGGTGTACACAATTTAGTTTACACTTTGTCACGTGACATTATCCTGATGGATAGTTTAAATTTCAAATAGTTTTTTCATCCAATTGACACTTGGCAACAATGCAAGTGTAAATCAACGTGCCAAAAACCTAGGCATGAATAGAAAAGCTTAATCGTTACAACCTTGCGACTAGTGCACTATGGTGTAAACTTTAGTTCACACTTTGTCACATGGCATTACCCTGTTTGACAATTTAAATTTCGAATGGTTTTCCCATCCAATTGACACTTGAAATCAATGCAAGTGTCATACAATGTGTCAAAAATCAGTGTACAAGTAGCAAAGTTCAATCGGTAAGAACCTTGCTACATGTACACTATGGTGTACACACTTTAGTTTACACTTTGCCACGTGACATTACCCTGTTGAACTGTTTAAATTTCAAACGGTTTTCCCATCCAATTGACACCTGACTACAATGCAAGTGTGAAATAACGTGTCCAATATCAGTGTACAAATAACAAAATTCAATCGGTAAGAACCTTGCCACATTTACACTACGGAGTACACTTTAGTTTACACTTTGTCAAGTGACACTACCCTGCTGGACAGTTTAAATTTTAAATAGTTTTCCCATCCAATTGACACTTGATGGCAATGCAACTTTCAAACAACGTGTCAAAAATCATTGTACAAATAGCAAAGTTCAATCGGTAAGAACCTTGCTACATGTACACTATGGTGTACACTTTAGTTTACACTTTGCCACGTGACATTACCTTGCTGGACAGTTTGAATTTCAAACAATTTTTCCATCCAACTGATAGTTGACAACAATGCAAGTGTAAATCAACATGTCAAAAATCAGTGTACAAATAGCAAAGTTTAATCGGTAAGAACCTTGCGACACGTACACTATGGAGTCCACTTTAGTTTACACTTTACCTTGTGACATACCCTACTGGACAGTTTAAATTTAAAATAGTTTTTGTATCCAATTGACACTTGACAACAATGCAAGTGTCAAACCACGTATCAAAAGTCAGTGCACAAATAATAATGTTCAATCGGTAAGGACCTTGCTACACGTACACTATGGTGAACACTTTAGTTTACAGTTTGCCACGTGACATTACCCTGTTGGACAGTTTAAATTTCAAATAATTTTCCTATCCAATTGACATTTGACTACAATGCAAGTGTGAAACAACGTGTCCAAAATCAGTTTACAAATAGCAAAGTTCAATCGGTAAGAACCTTGCAACATGTACACTATGGTGTATACAATTTAGTTTACACTTTGTCATGTGACATTACCCTACTGGATAGTTTAAATTTCAAACAGTTTTTCCATCCAATTAACACTTGGCAACAATGCAAGTATAAATCAACGTATCAAAAATCTGGGTACAAATAGCAAAGCATAATCGTTACAACCTTGCGACTAGTACACTATGGTGTAAACTTTAATTTACACTTTACCACATGGCATTACCCTATTTGACAGTTTAAATTTCAAATTGTTTTCCCATGCAATTGACAATGCAAGTGTCATACAACATGTCGAAAATTTGTGTACAAGTAGCAAAGTTCAATCGGTAAGAACCTTGCTCCATGTACACTATGATGTACACACTTTAGTTTATATTTTGCCACGTGACATTACCATGTTGGAGTGTTTAAATTTCAAACAGTTTTCCCATCCAATTGACACTTGACTACAATGTAAGTGTGAAATAACGTGTCCAAAATCAGCGTACAAGTAGCAAAGTTCAATCGGTAAGAAGTTTGCTACATGTACACTATGGCTTATACATTAGCTTACACTTTACCACGTGACATTACCCTGTTGAACAGTTTAAATTTCAAACAATTTTCCCGTCCAATTGATACTTGACAACAACGCGAGTGTCAAACGACGTGTCAAAAATTAGTGTACAAATAGCAAAGTTCAATCGGTAAGAACCTTGCGACATGTACACTACGGAGTACACTTTAGTTTACACTTTGTTACTTGACACAACCTTGCTGGATAGTTTAAATTTTAACACTCACTTTGTTGTCAAGTGTCAATTGGATGGGAAAACTGTTTGAAATTTAAACTGTCCAGTAGGGTAATACCACGTGGCAAGGTGTAAACTAAGGTGTACACCGTAGTGTACATGTCGCAAGGTTCTTACCAATTGAACTTTGTCATTTGTACACTTATTTTTGACACATTGTTTAACATTTGCATTATTGTCTTGTTTGAAATTTAAACTGTCCAACAGGGTTATGTCATGTGGCAAAGTATAAGTAGAGTGTACACCATAGTGTAATTTCGCAAGGTTCTTACCGAATGAACATTGCTACTTGTACACTGATCTTTGACACGTTTTTTGGTACTTGCCTTGTAGTCAAGTGTAAATTGGATGGGAAAACTATTAGAAATTTAAACTGTCCAACAGGGTTGTAAAATCCCGAATTTTTACTTAGCATTAATTTATTTAATAGGAATGCAATGTTCAGTTAAGTCCTTATACAAGTTAATTGGTTGTCTCTATAGTTAATTTGGATCTATGTGAATATCTTTATAGTTGAGGGACCAAAGTGAAAATAAGTTTCAGATTTTATACCTTTATTAAATAGGCCAAATAGTTAATTATTGAAGGAGTTAGAATTACCCTATCAATGTTGTGCTCATTTTGAAGCTCGTAATAAATGACGAATTATGGACTCAAGAAAAATTCAATTTGGATTCGTTAAACTTGAGTTATAGCCAATTAAGAAAACTACTTAGTTAATAATATTAGTTATTAATTCGAGCTAAATTACTATATCAATATTGGACTCCTTTGATAGATAATAATTAATTATATATGTTAGGATTAAGAAAAGAATATTTTGGATTAGTTGAATTAAGATAAAATTCAATGGAAGAATCAAGCCATAAATGAAAATTCTAATTATCAGGTCTCGGCCATTAGGAATTTAATATGATAGGTATTGACAATTAAGGAATTTAATATGATAGGTATTGACAATTAAGGAATTTAAAGATAATTGATTAAAACATAATAATAATATTCCAGAAACTATTAAATTCCTTGTAATGCTAATCTACTTTAATTAGGATATAAATTATTATTCCTAACCATGTAGAATTCGGCTTAGATAAAGTCAATCACTATTTCATATTAAAACTCCATCTTTACAAAACCAGTGTATATGTAGTCCACGTGTGTAAGGGTCATGCAGCCTCTTTATCTTTTTCTTAATCGCAATTTTAGAACTTTGCAGAATCCCCAAAAAAAAAAAAATCACCAATTAGAATTCTAATTAATTAATCAAATTTTTAGAGGAATTAAATACCTTCTCTTTTATCCAATTTCTAATTATGATAGACTTCAAATTATATTGTATTAGAATAATTAGAACTCCCTCCCAGGCAGATTATTTTTGAAGGTACATTTTTAGTTAATTTACGTGGTTTGATTTAAATAGGTTAACAGAAACTTAATCTATTTGGCTGGGCATATGACTCTAGTTTTTCCTTCATGTGCAAATGATATGTAGCGATAAAGTCTATTTATTATAATAATTGTTTACTTATCTACTTTGATTAGGATAGAAACTATTATTCCTAATCATGTAGGATTTTGATTATGATAAAGTCTTCTAATAATTATCGTATTAGAATAGTTAGGACTTTAATTAATTAAACTAGTTAAGTTATTTCATTTGAAACAGTCTCCCATTTATTTTGTTTTAATCGAAGACAAGAAATTAATTAGCTATCAATTAAGTTGTTTTATTAGAATAATAAATATATATATCTCATGCAATTTGGAGATACCATACCCACGTAAAGGGGTCATACAATTTCAATGCCATTAAATCTTTTTCCTATTATAATTGTGGTTGATATGGAATTTATCTGAACCCAATAGTTATCCCCAAATTTAGAATTCAAAACTTATCAAAATTCCACTTCCCACGTGATTACCCTACACCATGGTTTAGTATAAACATAGCACTAAACCTCAAGCATTTAGTCATTAATTCCTCATTCTTCTTCTACAAGTCTTTATTCTCTCCTCCTCTTTAAAAATATTTCTCCATATTATTAAGGCTTTTTAAGGCTTTGGAATTTCAATAAAGAATCACGTTTTCAGCAATTTTGTTTTCCGCGTTCATCTTCAAAAGGTGAGATGCTCAGTGCTATTAGTGGTTTGTCCACATCTTTTCAAATACGTTGTTATGTATGGAATTAATTACTTCAGTTCAGAACTCGTTTGGGAGAAATCATGATATAGTTTAAGGCACAATTTAGCCTTCACATTATTTGCAGCGCTTGCTTGAATTATCATTTGTCATGGTGTGATAATTCTCATGTTATGTTGGTAAGAGAATTTATGCATAATTTCACGTTTGATTTGAATGTGAAGTAGCAAGCATCTCATTGAGTATAATTCGTTATACTCATCCCTCTCTATTTACAATTTTCAGGTAGAAATTAGTATGCCGGACTATAACGTCCCAAATATTATTGACTTAAATTTGAGGAGTTACCGATATCATTCCATAATCATACATCAAGCAGAAATAAAATTTAAAACTTAAAACCTTAATTTATTGAAACTCAAACACTGAATCAAATAAACATAGTGTCATAAATGGAATTAAAGAGAAACATAAAATGTCTTAACAAATTTATTATGGATTCCTAAAAAAATTTCTTTTACTTGGCAACCTGCGCACCACTCAGCCACCATCCACGTTGACCAATCTGACCTGGAATGTTAAAATTGAAGGAATGAGTATTACTCAGTAGGATACGTGCGTCCAAACAATATAATAACTTTTAAAACATGAATTTACAACATTCCATACCATCATTCCATCAAGAGCAATCGGTGATCAATCGAATACTCTAACATATTTGAGATGACTCAAAGGAGATCTCACATTTCATTTCATAAGGACCCGTAGGTCAATTAGCATTTCATGAAATAAATCACATAAAAAAAATTATAATATTGCAAGGATGAATCACTTGCACATAGTATCATACCTTATCAAATAAATGTTGAAAGAAAACCAAGAGTCACGTTCCAATTGTTTTCTTTTATTTCCTGCTTACGAATTGTTGCCTTGTGTGGGCATGTAATAGATGAAAATAAAGAGGCAAGAGAATTATAATTTTGGCAGAATATGAATATAATAGGGGATTTCTGCTGAACTTAAAGAATGAAATCAAAATAAGGGAATGGGGTTGATGGCAAAAACATGTGTCTGGCTTCAGTATTTATAGGCAAACATAAGGTAGTTGATAAGGAATAGGATAATTTGCTTGGATTTTAAATTTCAAATATTGATCACTCTATCCATATACGATTTTCTTTAAAATACTAACCATATTTATCCACACGCCATATAAACAAAATTTGTTACATATATCCTTTTGTGATTTAAACCAAAAAATTTGATTAAGATTGGATTAGATATATTCTCAACTTAAAGATAAGTCAATTGCACATAAAATAATTCTATAACAAATTTATTTGAATTTAAAAAAAATTATAATCTCATTTCATATATTATATACGAGATCACGGTTTATGAAAACCCAACCAATTCACATGCCAAAACGAAAAGGGACACATTTTGATTACTGTGAGCTTAAACAGATTTGATAAGATGCACGTGTACATCAATGGCCAAAAATGATTTTGTTATAGTGGATGGGATAACAGAATTGGATGTGGTTAAATCATTTTTCAAATCAAAGATAATCAAGATTATATAACTAAAATATTACATTCTTTTCCTAATTATCTTAAAAGACACGGCCTTTTGCTAATCAAGAAAACTAACTTTGTTATAATAGGTTTCAATTGGGAAAATAGAATTAGACATTATTCCATGTTTTGCAAATAAAGATTAACATGATTATATAATAAAATATTATAATCTTAATTTGCTAATTATCTTAAAAAAAATACATATTAAATACATTTCCTTGAATTAATTTATTTCCAATTAAGTTACCATTATCCATGCATGCACACATTAAGATAAGTTGGACTCCTAATTGCATAGGATACAAGGCTTAATTTATTTTAATACAAACGAACAATATAACTAATAAAACTCTTATTTAGTTTACGTTTATTTTCTTTTGTCAAACCGAGAGCAAAAGTGGAGAACGTTAATAGAATTTGATTGCAATGTGACTTAATCACATAAATTCTAGTTTACTTATGCCTGATTCCAAATCCTTCCCTAGCTAACTAATAAGGGAAACTAAGCGAATTAATCCTTAATCTAAAGCACACGTGGCTATACATATTATTTAAAATAATATTACTTACCAATTTCATTAACAATAAAGCTTAAAACTTTAGAACTATAAAATCTTGGCTATAAATTATTCAAATTAACTTTTTCTCAAGTCTAAAATGCATAATTAATTACAAGCTACCCAATGAGCCCAGTATCGATTTTAATTATTTGACTCAAAATATAAGAATTTAAAATATATTACATCTTAGTCCCTCAACTTTTGAAATATAACATATAAAATAAATATGTTTTTATTCTAAAATTTTTGGGATGTAACAATCTCACCCCCTTAAAATAATTTCGTCCTCGAAATTTCTTATCTAAGTGAAAAGTCTGAGGTATATGACCTTAATCTCCTCTTTTCCAGACTTCTAAAATCTTTTCTTCTTCTCCAAGCTTCATATTGTCGCATAAAAGTTTTCCAACCAATCCATCCCTAGGATGGCATAAAAATACTTCATCTTTAAAAGGTATAAGTTAGCTATACATTCTTTTCTATCTTGACCTATCTATCTATTTGCTTGTATTAAGTGTACTGCCACTGGAATAGTAACTTCTAGAACACTACTGGCTCCTTAGCGACTAGTTCAAGATTTGGCAATGAAAACAGGGTAAACAAGGAATGAACAACTCCTAAACATATAAGAACATAGGCAAGTAATTCAGATATTGATAAAATACCTATCATCATGTCCTAATTCTCAGTTGTCTCTTGCTGGGTTAAAGCAAAGACTCTAGCTGGTCCCTTTTTACTTTGATCGTTTTCCCTCTTTGGTGGGGGTTCCTGACAATTGGTAGCAATATGACCCTCCACATCGATAGCATATATTCTTTCCATACAAACACTCACCTCTATGAGCCTTTTTGCACTTAGGACAAGGAGTAAGAACATTATTCGGCTTGCTTGATCCTAACTGCCTTTCAAAACTAGCCCTCTTATTTTGTCCATTTCCTTTACCTTCGTTAGGACCATTTCATTTCCTCTTTCCTGAAAATTCAGTACTTTCTTGAGTTGTTTGATCGAGTCCTAGTCGATTTGCAATTGCTTGAGCTCGTTGTAGAACTTGACTGTACGTAGTAAATTCATGAGATGCCATGATTCCTCCGATTTCTGGGCGCAGTCTGAGTTCGAACCTTCTAGCTTTCTTTTGCTCTGTATCCACTAGATGCGTTGTATACCTGGAAAGTTGTTCGAACTTCCTCTCATAATCAAGCAATGCCATCTTTCCTTGCTTAAGTTGTAGAAATTCTATCTCCTTTCGATCTCTCAGGGCTTGTGGAAAATATTTTCCCATCACCTCCTCTTTGAAACGTGCCCAGGTGAGGTTACGTTGTTGTGCCTCAGTTCTAGTCCGTGAAACGGACTCCCACCAGTGGCCAGCTGCATCAACTAGCATGAACTCTACACATAAAACCTTTTGGGCATCGGTGCAAGAGAGATGCTTGAAGATTCGTTCCAAACCCCTTATCCATTCTTCGGCTGCCAGAGGGCCAGCTATCCCATTAAAGGTAGGGGGCTTGTAACGACGAAACTGTTCCACAACTGAGCTCGTAGTGTTGGAGTTAGTTTGTGCATTTTGTGGAGGCGCTTGTGTTTGCTGCTTACCAAGATCTTGCACTGCTCTCAACAAATCCCTAAACATAGCAGCTTGTGTTGGTTGACGTGCCATTTCTTTTAAATCAGCCAAATAAATTTTATTTTAGAAATAGTTAACAACAACTCTATTTATTCGAATGGAAAAACTCAATTTCATAAAACTTTAAATCCTAGAATACATGAGGGATGATTGAAAGAAGAAAAACCTACGAATTATTTCAAGTACTGATTACATTTTTTTTTTCCAAGGAAGAAAATATTTATTTTAACTAAACTATCTCTAGGTTGCTAGTCTTCATCTTCGATTGTCCAAACATTCTGAATCCTACGAAGCTTAGATGGAGGGGCTTCATCATCCAAAGATGTACATGACTCAGGCTCGGATTCTTGGTCAACCTCTAGCTCGGGGTCTAGTTCGAACCCTAGCTCCTGCTCTGGTTCTAGTTCTGGCTTTTGTCCTGGTACATACTCTGGCTCGTTATCTGAATTAGATTCATAACTCGGCTCCTCCTCTGGGTTTTCTTCTAGGTCCTCTTCGGGCTCGGGCTCAGGCTCGAGAGTAGAAATCCACCTATCTAGAAATGTTTCACAATACAGCTCAAACTCGATCCTTTCTGGGTGCTCTGGAGGGTTACCCTCTAGCATTTCATCCCTAACCACAATGCCCATGTCTCCCCATTGAGGTGGCAGGGTATGGATAAGATTGTTAATAGCTTGAAGGGGTGTAATCTTGTGTCCTACCCCTCTTGCCGCAACCCACCTAGCGAAGACTTCTTCCACATGCTCAATAAGTGTGTGAGTCGGGTCTATCTCATAATTCTCGTAGGCTTGTATAACTGTTGCCCTATGGTTTAGAACACTCCTACAAGCGGTTGTCTTCCTAGCAGTCTCTCTAGTTCTAGCCATTACTGTCACACACATGCCAAGTCCAATATGCTTAACATTTTATTAATGGTAGCGCATTGCCTTTTATGCTCTCATAACTCATTATAAGGATAAAAGATTATACTATTATTAAAATGATTAAGTTGATTAAAAACATGCGGGAAAAACATTTCATAAGTTGCGGCAAAATAAATATCATGCTCACAATTCATACTAGAACATTTCATTTCATTTCTCAACATAGGGATGTATATCTCATGCTCAAAATTAAAAACATATTACGTAATACCTTCGGTCCGTCAGGTGGTAGTTGATTGGTGAATGCTAGGTGCCAAGAATCTTTTATAATACTTGTTTCTGAAATTGTTTATATAAATTTTCATTTCTTGCTAACGGGCTTATCAATACATGAAACAAAATATAATGAAATTCCGAAGCTTGTACTGTGTAGGGATAATGGAACATACAAGGGGCAGTTGTGAATTCTTTACATATTATATATTAATTGGTAGAAAATTAAAAATTTTAGGGATAATTAATGATTAGCCTCTTATTATTTATTCATTTTTATTTTTGTAAAAACATATTTCTAAATGCAAGAAATAATATATGTTATCCACGTTATGAACTTAATGGTAAAAATATTTCTTACTCAAAACATGTCCATTAATTAAGTAAGCAATTTAATATGACATGAGAGGTATACACATTAGTGTTACTTAAACTGAAGTGCATGTCCATCATTTTGAGTACTATTTATTATTTAATTCAAAAATAGTTTTAAACCGATTAATATGCAATTAAAAATTCATGCTACCACAAAATTGCATACTCATATATAAACATATAATACATGTACATCCTTGAAAGTAAAATCATAGTAGTAACACACAAGTACAAAAGAGAGTTGAATATAGTTTTAAGAACTTAAAATTTAATATTCACTTAAAAAGCAAATGTCGGCTAACATGGGGGAAGTTTGTTTCAAAATATATAATTACATATTGATTAAGGCACATAATGCCATAAAAAAAATCCAATTTTATTTTCACTATTCTAGCGTCACTGTTCATCCGTGAACAGTAATTTCCCATTTTTTTAAATTATTTTAAAGAAAACACCTATTCATGCATATATATATATATATTAGGATTTCTAAAAAAAAATGTTTTCTAAAAAAAATATGATTTTCTTAAATTTAAAATGGTCCGAAATATTGTCTATCATCTTATTGATTTGAGTAACGCGCAATCAACAGGCTTCCAGATGAGGAGGGGGTCACCAGTAGACCGCTTAAATCCCAAGCTCTTCTTAGACAGTTTAGGTCTTTTTGACAAAGCCCTTTAATCTTGCGAATACTCAGATCAAGAAAACTCAAACAATAAGTGGAAAAAATTTTCTTAAAATACCAATTTTTTTTTTTTGGTCTACAGGAAAATCAACCTTTGCTCTGATACCACACTATAACGCCCCAAATATTATTGACTTAAATTTGAGGAGTTACCGATATCATTCCATAATCATACATCAAGCAGAAATAAAATTTAAAACTTAAAACCTTAATTTATTGAAACTCAAACACCGAATCAAATAAACATAGTGTCATAAATGGAATGAAAGAGAAACATAAAATGTCTTAACAAATTTATTATGGATTCCTGAAAAAAAAATTTTACTTGGCAACCTGCGCACCACTCAGCCACCATCCACGTTGACCAATCTGACCTGGAATGTTAAAATTGAAGGAATGAGTATTACTCGGTAGGATACGTGCGTCCAAACAATATAATAACTTTTAAAACACGAATTTACAACATTCCATACCATCATTCCATCAAGAGCAATCGGTGATCAATCGAATACTCTAACATATTTGAGATGACTCGAAGGAGATCTCACATTTCATTTCATAAGGACCTCTAGGTCAATTAGCATTTCATGAAATAAATCACATAAAAAAAATTATACTATTGCAAGGATGAATCACTTGTACATAGTATCCTACCTTATCAAATAAATGTTGAAAGAAAACCAAGAGTCACGTTCCAACTGTTTTCTTTTATTTCCTGCTTACGAATTGTTGCCTTGTATGGGCATGTAATAGATGAAAATAAAGAGGCAAGAGAATTATGATTTTGGTAGAATATGAATATAATAGGGGATTTTTGCTGAACTTAAAGAATGAAATCAAAATAAAGGAATGGGGTTGATGGCAAAAACATGTGTATGGCTTCAGTATTTATAGGCAAACATAAGGTAGTTGATAAGGAATAGGATAATTTGCTTGGATTTTAAATTTCAAATATTGATCACTCTATCCATATACGATTTTCTTTAAAATACTAACCATATTTATCCACACGCCATATAAACAAAATTTGTTACATATATCCTTTTGTGATTTAAACCAAAAAATTTGATTAAGATTGGATTAGATATATTCTCAACTTAAAGATAAGTCAATCGCACATAAGATAATTCTATAACAAATTTATCTGAATTTAAAAAAAATTATAATCTCATTTCATATATTATATACGAGATTATGGTTTATGAAAACCCAACCAATTCACATGCCAAAACGAAAAGGGACACATTTTGATTACTGTGAGCTTAAACAGATTTGATAGGATGCACGTGTACATCAATGGCCAAAAATGATTTTGTTATAGTGGATGGGATAACAGAATTGGATGTGGTTAAATCATTTTTCAAATCAAAGATAATCAAGATTATATAACTAAAATATTACATTCTTTTCCTAATTATCTTAAAAGACACGGCCTTTTGCTAATCAAGAAAACTAACTTTGTTATAATAGGTTTCAATTGGGAAAATAGAATTAGACATTATTCCATGTTTTGCAAATAAAGATTAACGTGATTATATAATAAAATATTATAATCTTAATTTGCTAATTATCTTTAAAAAAATACATATTAAATACATTTCCTTGAATTAATTTATTTCCAATTAAGTTACCATTATCCATGCATGCACACATTAAGATAAGTTGGACTCCTAATTGCATAGGATACAAGGCTTAATTTATTTTAATACAAACGAACAATATAACTAATAAAACTCTTATTTAGTTTAAGTTTATTTTCTTTTGTCAAACCGAGAGCAAAAGTGGAGAACTTTAATAGAATTTGATTGCAATGTGACTTAATCACATAAATTCTAGTTTACTTATGCCTGATTCCAAATCCTTCCCTAGCTAACTAATAAGGGAAACTAAGCGAATTAATCCTTAATCTAAAGCACACGTGGCTATACATATTATTTAAAATAATATTACTTACCAATTTCATTAACAATAAAGCTTAAAACTTTAGAACTATAAAATCTTGGCTATAACTTATTCAAATTAACTTTTTCTCAAGTCTAAAATGCATAATTAATTACAAGCTACCCAATGAGCCCAGTATCGATTTTAATTATTTGACTCAAAATATAAGAATTTAAAATATATTACATCTTAGTCCCTCAACTTTTGAAATATAACATATGAAACAAATATGTTTTTATTCTAAAATTTTTGGGATGTTACATGAATGGCGGTGGATGGATGCATATTGGACCAATGGATCTCCATCATGAAGTACTTTAATTTTTAGAACACTAGAATATTTATTAACAGTTGATTATTATTATTTTTAAATTTAGACTCAATTTTGAGTCACGTCATAACTTTCAATTAGTCCTATTTTTATTGTTTGTTAGAACTACTTTTATTAATGTTTGATAAAAGATATGATTCCAAATTGTTTTGCATATGTTATTTAATTTAATTTACCTTTTTGTTAAGGTTGTTCAATTTTTACTGAATTCCTCGTTATATTAAAATGTATTTGCCTCAAGCACTTTATTAATCAATTCACGTTTGATAACGTTCCGGGTTGCTAGAGAATTCGGGGCGTTATAAGGGTGATATCACGTGGCAAAGTGTAAACTAAAGTGTACGCAAGAGTGTACATGTGGCCAGGTCTAAACCGATTGAAATTTACTATTTGTACACAGATTTTTGACACGTTGTTTGACGCTTGCATTGTTGTCAAGTGTCAATTAAATGGGAAAACTGTTTCGCATTTAAATTATTCGGCAGGGTAGTGTCACGTGATAAAGTGTAAACTAAAGTGTACTCCATAGTGTACACGTCGCAAGGTTCTTACAGATTGTACATTACTATTTTTACACTGAATTTTGACACGTTGTTTGACACTTGCATTGTTGTCAAGTGTCAATTGGATGTAAAAACTGTTTGAAATTTAAATTGTCCAACATGGTAATGTCACGTGACAAAGTGTAAACTCAAGTGTACACCACAGTATACATGTAGCAAGGTTCTTACCAATTGAAATTTACTATTTATACATCAATTTTTTACATGTTGTTTGACACTTGCATTGTTGTCAAGTATCAATTGGATGAAAAAACTATTTGAAATTTAGACTGTCCAATAGGGTGATGTCACGTGGCAAAGGATAAACTAAAGTGTATACCATAGTGTAATGTAGCAAGATTCTTACCGATTGAACTTTGCTATTTGTACACTGATTATGGACACGTTGCTTGACACTTGCTTTGTAGTCAAGTGTCAATTGGATGGGAAACTCAAGTATACATCATAGTATACATGTAGCAAGGTTTTTACAGATTGAAATTTGCTATTTATAAATTAATTTTTTACACATTGTTCGACACTTGCATTGTTGTCAACTGTCAATTGGATGAGAAAACTATTTGAAATTTAGACTGTCCAATAGGGTGATGTCACGTGGCAAAGGATAAACTAAAGCGTATACCATAGTGTAATGTAGCAAGATTCTTACTGATTGAACTTTGCTATTTGTACACTGATTTTGGACACGTTGTTTGACACTTGCATTGTTGTCAAGTGTCAATTGGATGGGAAAATTGTTTGAAATTTAAATTTTCTAACATGGTAATGACACGAGGCAAAGTGTAAACTAAAGTGTACACCACAGTGTACATGTCGCAAGGTTCTTATCGATTGAACTTTGCTATTTGTACACTGATTTTGGACACGTTGTTTGACACTTGCATTGTTGTCAAGTGTCAATTGGATGGGAAAATTGTTTGAAATTTAAATTTTCTAACATGGTAATGACACGAGGCAAAGTGTAAACTAAAGTGTACACCACAGTGTACATGTCGCAAGGTTCTTATCGATTGAACTTTGCTGTTTGTACACTAATTTTTGACACGTTGTTTGACGCTTGCATTGTTGTCAAGTGTCAATTTAATGGAGAAATTGTTTGAAATTTAGATTCCCCAACAGGGTAATGTTACGTGGTAAAGTTTAAATTAAAGTGTACACCATAGTGTAATGTAGCAAGGTTCTTACCGATTGAACTTTGTTATTTGTACACTGATTTTTGACACGTTGTCTGACACTTGCATTGTTGTTAAGTGTCAATTGGATGGGAAAAATGTTTGAAATTTAAACTGTCCAATAGGGTAATGTCATGTGGTAAAATGTAAACTAAAGTGTACACCATTATGTACATGTAGAAAGGTTCTTACAGATTGAACTTCGCTACTTGTACACTAATTTTTGAAACGTTGTTTTACACTTAGATTGTTGTCAAGTGTTAATTGGATGGTAAAACTGTTTGAAATTTAAATCGTCCAATAGTATAATGTCACGTGGCAAAGTGTAAATTAAAGTGTACATCATAGTGTATGTGTAGCAAGATTCTTACCGATTGAACTTTGGTATTTGTACACTAATTTTTGACAAGTTGGTTGACACTTGCTTTGTTGTCAAGTGTCAAATGGATGGGAAAACTATTTGAAATTGAAACTGTCTAACAGGGTAATGTAACATGCCAAAGTTTAAACTAAAGTGTACACCATAGTGTACATGTAGCAAGGTCCTTACTGATTGAACTTTGCTATTTGTACACTGATTTTGGACATGTTGTTTGACGATTAAATTGTTGTCAAGTGTCAATTGGATGGGAAAACTGTTTGAAATTTAAACTGTCAAATAGGGTAATGTCACGTGACAAAGTGTAAACTCAAGTGTTCCACATAGTGTACATGGGGCGTAAGCACTTCACTCGCAAGGGGATAGGATTCATTCACTTGCATTCTTGATAGCACTACAATAGCAAGGTTCTTACCGATTGAACTTTTCTGTTTGTTCACTGAATTTTTACACATTGTTTAACACTTGCATTGTTGTCAAGTGTCAATTGGATGGGAATACCGTTAGAAATTTAAATTTCCTAATAGGTTAATGTCACGTGGAAAAGTGTACTCCATAGTGTACATGTCGCAAGGTTCTTACTGATTGAACTTTGTTGTTTGTACACTGATTTTGACACGTCGTTTGACTCTTGCATTGTTCTCAAGTGTCAATTAGATGGAAAAATTGTTTGAAATTTAGGCGGTCCGGTAGGGTAATGTCACATGGTAACGTGTAAACTAAAGTGTACACCATAGTGTAATGTGGGAAGATTCTTACCGATTGAACTTTGTTATTTGTACACTGATTTTCGACATGTTGTTTGATACTTGTTTTGCATTCAAGTGTCAATTGGATGGGAAAACTGTTTGAAATTTAAACTGTCCAACAGGGTAAAGTCACGTGGCAAAATGTAAACTCAAGTGTGCACCATATTTGTACAGTCATTTTTAACACGTTGTTTGACACTTACATTGTTGTCAAATGTCAACTGGATGGGAAAAATGCTATTTGTTCACTGATTTTTGACACGTTATTTGACACTTTGTTCACTGATTATTGACACGTTATTTGACACTTACATTGTTTTCAAGTGTAAATTGGATAGAAAAACTGTTTGAAATTTAAACAGTCCAATAGGGTAATGTCACGTGGCAAAGTGTAAACTAAATTATACACCGTAGTGTACATATAGCAAAGTTCTTACCGATTGAACTTTGGTATTTGTACACTGATTTTTTACACGTTGTTTGACACTTGCATTGTAGTCAAGTGTCAATTGGATGGGAAAACTATTTAAAATTTAGACTGTCCAATAGGGTAATATCACGTGGTAAAGTGTAAACTAAAGTGTATACCATAGTGTAATGTAGCAAGATTCTTATCGATTGAACTTTGCTATTTGTACACTGATTTTGGACACATTATTTGACATTTGCTTTGTAGTCAAGAGTCAATTGGATGGGAAACCTGTTTGAAATCTAAACTGTCTAACAGGGTAATATCATGTGGCAAAGTGTAAACTCAAGTGTGTACATGTAGCAGTGTTCTTACGAATTGAACTTTGCTATTTGTACACTGATTTTGGACACGTTGTTTGACACTTGCCTTGTAGTCAAGTGTCAATTGGATGGGAAAACGAATTGAATTTTAAATTATCCAATGGGGTAATGTTGGCAAAGTGTAAACTAAAGTGTACGCCAGAGTGTACATGTAGCCAAGTCCTTACCGATTGAAATTTGCTATTTGTGCATTGATTTTTGACACGTTGTTTGACACTTGTATTGTTGTCAAGTGTGAATTGGATGGGAAAACAGTTTGACATTTAAACTATCCAATAGGGTAGTGTAACATGACAAAGTGTAAACTAAAGTGTACTTTGTAGTGTACACGTCGCTAGGTTCTTACAGATTGATCATTGCATTTGTACACTGAATTTTGACACATTGTTTGACACTTGAGTTGTTTTCAAGTGTCAATTGGATGGAAAAATTGTTTAAAATTTAAACTGTCCAACATGGTTATGTCACGTGGCAAAGTATAAATTAGAGTGTACACCATAGTGCAATTTCACAAGGTTCTTACCGATTGAACTTTGCTATTTGTATACTGATTTTGGACACGTTGTTTGACACTTGCCTTGTAGTCAAGTGTCAATTGGATGGGAAAACTGTTTGAAATTTAAATTGTCCAACAGGGTAATGTCAAGTGGCAAACTGAACACTAAAGTGTACGTAAGAGTGCACATGTAGCAAGGTCCTTACCGATTGAAATTTGTAATTTGTACACTGATTTTTGACACGTTGTTTGACACTTGCATTGTTGTCAAGGGTCAATTAGATGGGAAAACTGTTTGACATTTAAACTATCCAGCGGGTAGTGTCACGTGACAAAGTGTAAACTAAAGTGTGCTCCATAGTATAATGTGGAAAGATTCTTACCGATTGAACTTTACTATTTGTACACTGAATTTTGACACGTTGTTTGACACTTGCATTGTTGTCAAGTGTAAACTGGATGTGAAAAATTTTTGAAATTTAAACTGTCCAACATGGTAATGTCACGTGGCAAAGTGTAAACTCAAGTGTACACCATAGTATACATGTAGCAAGATTCTTACCGATTGAAATTTGCTACTTATACACCGATTTTTCACACATTGTTTGACACTTGCATTGTTGTCAAGTGTCAATTGGATGAAAAAATTGTTTGAAATTTAGACTGTCCCGCAGGCTATTGTCATGTGGCAAAGTGTAAACTAAAGTGTACACCATAGTGTAATGTAGCAAGATTCTTACCGATTGAACTTTGCTATTTGTATATTGATTTTTGACACGTTGTTTGACACTTAAATTGTTGTCAAAAGTTAATTGTATGAGAAAACTATTTGAAATTTAAACCGTCCAATAGGGTAATGTCACGTGGCAAAGTATAAACTAAATTGAACCCAATAGTGTACATGTAGTAAGGTTCTTACCAGTTGAACATTGCTATTTGTACACTGATTTTTAACACGTTGTTCGATGATTGCTTTGTTGTCATGTGTCAATTGGATTGGAAAATTGTTTGAAATTAAAATTGTCCAACAGGGTAATGACACATGGCAAAGTGTAAACTAAAGTGTACACCATAGTGTACATGTCGCAAGGTTCTTACCGATTGAACTTTGCTATTTGTACATTGATTTTTAACATGTTGTTTGACACTTGCATTGTTTTCAAGTGTCGATTGGATGGGAAAACTATTTGAAACATAAACTGTCCGATAGGGTAATGTCACGTGAAAAAGTGTAAACTAAAGTGTACACCAAAGTGTAACTTAGCAAGGTCTTACTGATTGAACTTTCCTATTTGTACATTGATTTTTAACATGTTGTTCAACACATGCATTGTTGTCAAGTGTCAATTGGACGGAAAAACTGTTTGAAATTTAGACTGTCCAACAGGGTAATGTCACGTGGCAAAGTATAAACTAAAGAGTACACCATAGTGTAATGTAGCAAGATTCTTACCGATTGAAATTTGCTATTTGTACATTAATTTTGGACACGTTGTTTAGCACTTGCTTTGTAGTCAAGTATCAATTGTATGCGAAAATTGTTTGAAATTTAAACTGTCCAACAGGGTAATGTCATATGGTAAAATGTAAACTCAAGTATGTACATGTAGCAAGGTCCTTACCGATTGAAATTTGCTATTTATACACGAATTTTTGACACGTTGTTTGACACTTGCATTGTCGTCAAGTGTCAATTGGATGGAAAAATTGTTTGACATTTAAACTGTCCAGCAGGGTAGAGCCACGTGACAAAGTGAAAACTAAAGTGTGCACCATAATGTATATGTTGCAAGGTTCTTACCGATTAAACTTTGCTCTTTGTACACTAATTTTTGACAAGTTGTTTGACATTTACATTGTTGTCAAGTGTTAATTGGACGGGAAGACTATTTGAAATTTAAATTGTCCAACAGGGTAATGTCACATGACAAAGTGTAAATTAAAGTGTACACAATGGTGTACGTGTACCAAGGTTCTTACCAATTGAACTTTGCTATTTATAAATTGATTTTTAACACATTGTTTGACATTCGCTTTGTTGTCAAGTATCAATTGGATGGGAAAACTGCTTGAAATTTAAACTGTCCAACAAGGTAATGTCACCTGACAAAGTGTAAACTAAAGTTTACACCATAGTGTACATGTCGCAAGGTTCTTACAGATTGAACTTTGCTCTACTTGTACACTAATTTTTGACATGTTATTTTATACTTGCATTGTTGTCAAATGTTAATTGGATGGTAAAACTGTTTGAAATTTAAATCGTCCAATAGGGTAATGTCACGTGGCAAAATGTAAACTAAAGTGTACACCATAGTGTACATGTAGCAAAGTTCTTACCGATTGAACTTTGCTATTTGTACACTGATTTTTGACACGTCTGACACTTTCTTTGTTGTCAAGTGTCATTTGGATAGGAAAACTATTTGAAATTGAAACTGTCAAACAGGGTAATGTCACGCTAGAGTGTAAACTAAAGTCTACACCATAGTGTACATGTAGTAAAATCCTTACTAATTGAACTTTGCTATTTGTACACTGATTTTGGACACATTGTTTAACAATTGAATTGTTGTCAAGTGTCAATTGGATGGAAATCTTTTTAAAATTTAAACTGTCTAATAGGGTAATGTCACGTGGCATAGTGTAAACTAAAGTGTTCCACATAGTAAACATGTAACAAGGTTCTTACCGATTGAAATTTCCTGTTTGTCCACTAAACTTTGACAGGTTGTTTGACACTTGCATTGTTGTCAAGTGTCAATTGGATGGGAATACTGTTTGAAATTTAAACTGCCCACCAGGGTAATGTCACGTGGAAAAGTGTATTCCATAGTGTACATGTCGAAAGATTCTTACCGATTAAACTTTGTTGTTTTTACACTGATTTTTGACACGTTATTTGACTCTTGTATTGTTGTCAAGTGTCAATGGATGGAAAAATTGTTTGAAATTTCGACGGTCCAATAGGGTAATGTCACGTGGTAACGTGTAAACTAAAGTGTACACCATAGTGTAATGTGGCAAGATTCTTACTGATTGAACTTTGTTATTTGTGCACTGATTTTGGACACGTTGTTTGATACTTTTTTTGTATTCAAGTGTCAATTGGATGAAAAAACTATTTGAAATTTAAACTATCCTACTAGGTAAACTCACGTAGCAAAATGTAAACTCAAGTGTGCACCATAGTGTACATGTAGCAAGGTCCTTACGGATTGAAATTTGTTATTTATACACTGATTTTTGACACGTTGTTTGACACTTGCATTGTTGCCAAGTGTCAATTGGATGGGAAAACTGTTTCACATTTAAACTTTCTAGCAGGGTAGTGTCACATGGCGAAGTATAAACTAAAGTGTTCTCCATAGTGTACATGTCGCAAGGTTCTTACGATTGAACTTTGCTATTTGTACACTGATTTTTGACATATTGTTTGACACTTGCATTGTTACCAAGTGTTAATTGGATGGGAAAACTATTTAAATTTTAAACTTTTCAATAGGGTAATGTCACGTGACAAAGTGTAAACTAAAGTGTACACCATAGTGTACATGCAGCAAGGTTCTTACCGATTGGACTTTGCTTCTTGTACACTGATTTTTGACACTTTGTTTAACACTTGGATTTTTGTCAAGTGTCAATTGGATGGAAAATTTGTTTGAAATTTAAACTGTCCAACAGGATAATGTCACATGGCAAAGTGTAAACTAAAGTGTACACCATAGTGTACATGTAGTAAGGTTCTTACTGATTGAACTTTGCTATTTGTACACTTATTTTTGACACGTTGTTTGGCACTTGCATTGCTATCAAGTGTCAACTGGATGGGAAAACTGCTATTTGTTCACTAATTTTTGATACGTTATTTAACACTTGCATTGTTGTCAAGTATCAATTGCATGGAAATATTGTTTGAAATTTAGATTGTCCAATAGGGTAATATCATGTGGCAACGTGTAAACTAAAGTGTACACCATAGTCTAATGTAGTAAGATTCTTACCGATTGAACATTTCTATTTGATCACTGATTTTGGACACGTTGCTTGACACTTGCTTTGTAGTCACGTGTCAATTGGATGGGAAAATAGTTTGAAATTTAAACTTTCCAATAGGGTAATGTCATGTGGCAAAGTGTAAACTCAAGTGTGCACCATAGTGTACGTGTAGCAAGGTCCTTACATATTGAAGTTTGCTATTTATACACTGATTTTTGACACGTTGTTTGACACTTGCATTGTTGCCAAGTGTCAATTGGATGGGAAAATTGTTTGACATTTAAACTGTCCAGCAGGGTAGTGTCACGCGACAAAGTGTAAACTAAAGTGTACACCATAATGTACATGTAAACTTTGCTATTTGTACACTGATTTTTGACACGTTGTTTGACACTTGTAATGTTCTCAAGTGTGAATTGGATAGGAAAACTATTTGAAATTTAAACCGTCCAACATGGTTATGTCACGTGGTAAAGTGTAAACTAAAGTGTACACAATTGTGTACATGTAGCAAGGCTCTTACCGATTGAACATTGCTATTTGTACACTGATTTTTAACACATTGTATGTCACTCGATTTGTTGTCAAGTGTCAATTGGATGGGAAAACTATTTGAAATTAAAACTATCTAACAGGGTAATGACACATGGCAAAGTGTAAATTGAAGTGTACACCACAGTGTACATGTCACAAGCTTCTTACCGATTGAACTTTGAAATTTGTACACTAATTTTTGACATGTTGTTTGACACTTGCATTTTAGTCAAGTGTCAATTGGATGAGAAAATTGTTTGAAATTTAAACTGTCCAACAAGGTGATGTCACGTGGCAAGGTGTAAAATAAAGTGTACACCATAGTGTAATGTAGCAAGGTTCTTACCAACTGAAGTTTGCTATTTGTACAGTTATTTTTGACACGTTGTTTGACACTTGCGTTGTTCTCAAGTGTCAACTGGATGGGAAAACTGCTATTTGTTCACTGATTTTTGATACGTTATTTGACACTTACATTGTTGTCAAGTGTAAATTGGATAGAAAAATTGCTTGAAATTTAAACAGTCCAATAGGGTAATGTCACGTGGTAAAGTGTAAACTAAATTGTACACCACAAAGTACATGTAGCAAGGTTTTTGCCGATTGAATTTTGCTATTTGTACACTGATTTTTTACGCGTTCTTTGAAACCTGCATTGTAGTCAAGTGTCAATTAGATGGGAAAACCCTTTGAAATTTAGACTGTCCAATTGTAAACTCAAGTGTACACCATATACACGTAGCAAGATTCTTACCGATTGAACTTTGCTATTTGTACACTAATTTTGGACATGTTGTTTGACACTTGCTTTGTAGTCAAGTGTTAACTGGATGGAAAAATTGTTTGAAATTTAAATTGTTAAACAGGATAATGTCACGTGGCAAAGTGTAAACTCAAGTGTACACCATAGTGTACAAGTAGCAAGGTCCTTACCGATTGAAATTTGCTATTTATACACAGATTTTTAGCACGTTGTTTGACACTTGTATTGTTGTCAAGTGTTAATTGGATTGAAGAACTGTTTGAAATTTAGACTGCCCAACAGGGTAATGTCACGTGGCAAAGTGTAAACTAAAGTGTACACCATAGTGTAATGTAGAAAGATTCTTAGCGATTGAACTTTGCTTTTTCTACACCGATTTTGGACACGTTGTTTGACACTTGCTTTGTAGTCAAGTGTCAATTGGATGTGAAAACTGTTTGAAATTTAAACTATACAACAGGGTAATGTCACGTGGCAAAGTGTAAACTCAAGTGCACACGTTAGTGTACATGTAGCAAAGTCCTTACCGATTGAAATTTGCTATTTATACACTGATTTTTGACACGTTGTTTGACACTTGGATTGTTGTCAAGCATCAGTTGGATGGGAAAACTATTTGACATTTAAACTATCTAGCAGGGTAGAGTCAAGTGGTAAACTGTAAACTAAAATGTACACCATAGTGTACATGTAGCAAGGTTCTTACCGATTAAACTTTGCTATTCGTACACTGATTTTTGACACGTTGTTTGACATTTGCATTGTTGTCAAGTGTTAATTGGATGGGAAAACTGTTGGAATTTAAACTGTTCAATACGGTAATGTCACATGGCAAAATGTAAACTAAGGTATACACCGTAGTGTACATGTCACAAGGTTTTTACAAATTGAACTTTGTTATTTGTACACTTATTTTTAACACGTTGTTTAACACTTGCATTGTTGTCAAGTGTCAATTGGATGGAAAAATTGTTTGAAATTTAAACTGTCCAACAGGGTTATGTCACGTGGTAAAGTATAAGTTAGAGTGTACACCATAGTGTAATTTCGCAAGGTTCTTTCCGAATGAACTTTGCTACTTGTACACCGATCATTGACACATTTTTTGGTACTTGCCTTGTAGTCAAGTGTCAATTGGATGGAAAAACTATTAGAAATTTAAATTGTCCAACAGGGTAATGTCACGTGGCAAAGTTTAAACTAAAGTGTACGCAAGAGTGTACATGTGGCTAGGTCTTACCGATTGATATTTGCTATTTGTACACAAGTTTTTGACACGTTGTTTGACACTTGCATTGTTGTCAAGTGTCAATTAAATGGGAAAACTGTTTGGCATTTAAACTATCCGCAGGGTAGTGTCACGTGACAAATTGTAAACTAAAGTGTACTCCATAGTGTACACGTCGCAATGTTCTTACAGATTGTACATTGCTATTTGTACACTGAATTTTGACACGTTGTTTGACACTTGCATTGTTGTCAAGTATCAATTGGATGTTAAAATTGTTTGAAATTTAAATTGTCCAACATGGTAATGTCACGTGACAAAGTCTAAACTCAAGTGTACACCATAGTATACATGTAGCAAGGTTCTTACCGATTGAAATTTGCTATTTATACATCAATTTTTTACACGTTGTTTGACACTTGCATTGTTGTCAAGTGTCAATTGGATAAAAAAACATTTGAAATTTAGACTGTCCAATAGGATGATGTCACGTGGCAAAGGATAAACTAAAGTGTACACCATAGTGTAATGTAGCAAGATTCTTACCGATTGAACTTTGCTATTTGTACATGGATTTTGGACATGTTGCTTGACAATTGGATGGGAAAACTGTTTGAAACTTAAACAGTCTATCAGGGTAATGTCATGTGGTAAAGTGTAAACTAAAGTGCGTACACTATAGCGTACATGTAGCGAGGTTCTTACCGATTGAGCTTTGCTATCTGTATGCTGATTTTCGTCAGGTTGTTTGACACTTGTATTGTTGTCAAGTATCAATTGGAAGGGAAAACTGTTTGAAATTTAAACTGTCCAACAGGATAATGTTATAAATGAAAGTGTACATCAGGTGTACGTGTAGCAAGGTTCTTACTAATTGAACTTTGCTACTTGTACACTGATTTTTGACACGTTGTTTGACACTTGCATTGTTGGTAAGTGTCAATTGGATGGCAAAGCTATTTGAAATTTAAACTGTCCAACAGGGTAATGTCATGTAGCAAAGTGTAAACCAAAGTGTACACCGTAGTGTACATGTAGCAAGGTCTATTCCAATTGAAATTTGCTATTTGTACACTGATTTTCGACACATTGTTCGAAACTTGTATTGTTGTCAAGTGTCAACTGGATGGGAAAATTGTTTGAAATTTAAACTTTCCAATAGGGTAATATCACGAGGCAATGTAAACTAAATTGTACAACACAGGGTACATGGGGCAAAGTTCTTATTGATTGAACTTTTCCCATTTGTACACTGTTTTTTGATACGTTGTTTGACACTTGCATTGTTGTCAAGTGCTAATTGGATGGGAAAACAGCTTTTTGTATTTTGATTTTTGACACATTGTTTGACACTTGCATATTTTGTCAAGTGTCAATTGGATGGGAAAACTGTTTGAAATTTAAACTGTCCAACAGGGTAATGTCATGTGGTAAAGTGTAAACTAAAGCGTACACCATAGTGTACATGTAGCAAGGTTCGTACCGATTGAACTTTGTTGTTTGTACACTGATTTTGCACACGTTGTTTCACACTTGCGTTGTAGTCAAGTGTCAATTGGATGGGAAAACTGTTTGAAATTTATACTGTCTGATAGGAAAATGTCACGTGGCAAAGTGTAAACTAAAGTGTACACCATAGTATACATGTAGCAAGGTTCTTACCGATTGAACTTTGCTATTTGTACACTGATTTTGGACACTTTGTTTGACACTTACTTTGTAGTCAAGTGTCAATTTGATGGGAAAATATTTGAAATTTAAACTA
Source organism: Olea europaea var. sylvestris (assembly GCF_002742605.1). NCBI lineage: Eukaryota > Viridiplantae > Streptophyta > Magnoliopsida > Lamiales > Oleaceae > Olea > Olea europaea. The sequence goes on from NW_019235004.1 coordinate 112,539, forward strand.
TCCAACAGGGCAATCTCACGAGGCAAAGTGTAAACTAAAGTGTACACTATAGTGTGTATGTAGCAAGGTTCTTACCGATTGAACTTTACTATTTGTACACTGAAGTTTGAAACGATGTTCGACACTTGCATTGTTGTTAAGTGTCAATTGGATGGGAAAATTGTTTGAAATTTAAACTATCCAGTAGGGTAGTTTCACGTGACAAAGTGTATGCTAAAGTGTACACCATATTGTACATGTCGCAAGGTTGTTACCGATTGAACTTTGCTATTTGTACACTGATTTTTGACACGTTGATTTACACTTGTATCATTGTCAAGTGTCAATTGGATGTGAAAAATGTTTGAAATTTGAACAGTCCAGCAGGGTAATGCCACGTGGTAAAGTGTAAACTAAAGTGTGTATACTATAGTTTACATGTAGCAAGGTTCTTACTGATTGAACTTTGCTATTTGTATATCAATTTTTGACACGCTGTTTGACACTTGCATTGCTATCAAGTGTCAATTGGATGGAAAAACTATTTGAAATCTAAACTGTCCAATAGGATAATGTCACATGCAAACTATAAACTAATGGGTACACCATGCAGTACAAGTAGCAAGGTTCTTACCGATTGAACTTTGCTACTTGTACACTGATTTTTTACACGTTGTTTGACACCTGCATTGTTGTCAAGTGTCAATTGGGTGGAAAAGCTATTTGAAATTTAAACTGTCCAATAGGGTAATGTGACATGGCAAAGTGTAAACAAAAGTGTGTACACCATAGTGTACATGTAGCAAGATCCTTACCGATTGAACTTTGCTATTTGTACACTGATTTTCGACACGTTGTTTGACACTTGCATTATTGTCAAGTGTCAATGGGATGGAAAAACTGTTTGAAATTTAAACTTTCCAATAGGGTAATATCATGTGGCAAAGTCTAAACTAAAGTGTACAACATAGTGTACATGTGGCATGGCTCTTGCCGATTGAACTTTGTTACTTGTATACTGGTTTTTGACATGTTGTTTGACACTTGCATTGTTGGTAAGTGTCAATTGGATGGAAAAGCTCTTTGAAATTTAAACTGTCCAACAGGCTAATCTCACGTGGTAAAATGTAAACTAAAGTGTACACCATAGTGTACATTTAGCAAGATCCTTACCGATTGAACTTTAATATTTGTACACTGATTTTGGACGCCTTGATTGACACTTGCTTTGTAGTCAAGTGTCAATTGAATGAGAAAAATGTTTGAAATTTAAATTGTCCAATAGGGTAATGTCACGTGGCAAATTGTACACTTAAATGCACGCCATGGTGTTCATGTAGCGAGGTTCTAACCGATTGAACTTTGCTTCTTGTACACTAACTTTTAGTACGTTGTTTGACACTTGCATTATTGGTATGTGTAAATTGGATGGCAAAGCTATTTGAAATTTAAACTGTCCAAACCGTAGTTGATGCGAACCCTGTACCAATGGAAACTACAAAACCCACAACGAGATTGATGCGGAACCTAAGAACGCCAATACTAACCATGTTTTGGATCTTGAACCCCAAGAACTGAACCAAGAAACCCTAGATTAGCGAAGAACTTAAAATCCCTTGAATTACAATTAAAAGAACCCACAATCTGATTGATTAGAACGCCACAAGAAGTTGAATCTTGATAAGTTCCAAGATTGTTCAAGAAGAACAATAAATTGAAAGAATAAATTTCTCTCTCTATAATATTAATTCAAAAGTCAAAAGTTCAAAAGTTGTTACAATAAAAAAATATTCTCCTATTTATACTAATGAATAAAAACGTCCAAAACCATCAAATTATGTCAATAATTTGATTTCATAAGAATTCTATCGAAACTAGAAAATTCGGCCAAAATTAGAAAATTCACCAATTTCTTTGGCTTGTGTGGCCCCATGGTGTAAATCCATGCGGTCGCATGGTTCAACAGGAATTAGTCTTTTAGTTTTTGGTATGCACGTGTGCGGCCGCATGGTGTTGTCTTCAGCCTCCAATTTCATCGCTTGATAACAAATTGATCCAAGTTGATTCAGCCTTCGACCCGAACATGAAAGTTTCTCCATTTTGAGTCCTAAACATGGTTCCATCAATGGTTTCTTGAACGAGCAATCCCATCACTTTTTTCACTTGCTTTGCCCTTGATCGTGTCATTGGTCCGCCATCGACTATCAACGGGTCTCGTCTCGCACTTGCCTTCGTCGGGCTCGACTCCTAGATCATATCATCCCCTCCTTCTTCAAAAGGATTCGACCTCGAATCTGAACCTGCATCAAACAGAGAGAGGTCAGATACATTAAAAGTAGCCGAAACATTGTACTCACCTGGTAAATTCACTTTGTATGCATTTTCATTGATCCTCTCGATGATTTGAAACGGTCCATCGCCTCGTGGTTGCAATTTTGACTTCCCCTTGTTTGGAAAATGCTCTTTTCTGAAATGCATCCAGACCCAATCTCCAGGCTCAAATGTAATGCGTCTTCTTCCTTTATTTGTTTTTGATGCAATCAGCTTTCCTTTCTCTTCGATCTGCATCCTGACCTTTTCATGGAGTGTTTTCACCATCTCGACTTTTCGTTTCCCATCCAAGCTACCTCGTTCATGCACAGGCAAAGGCATTAAGTCCATAGGTGTTAGTGGATTAAAACAATAAACAATTTCAAAAGGAGAAAATGAAGTAGTAGAATGTATAGCTTGATTATATCCAAACTCTATAAACGGTAAACACTCTTTCCATGATTTCAGATTTTTATTGATCACTGTCCTAAGTAGTTGAGTCATAGTTCGATTAACTACCTCAGTTTGTCCATCTGTTTGTGGGTGACAAGTTGTAGAAAATAATAACTTAGTTCCCAACTTACTCCACAGAACACGCCAAAAATGACTCAAAAACTTCACATCCCTATCAGACACTATACTTTTAGGTACTCCATGTAATCGTACTATTTCCCTACAGAATGAGTCTGCAATATTAGTAGCATCGTCAGTTTTATGACATGGTATGAAGTGCACCATCTTACTAAACCTATCGACCACTACAAATATTGAATCCCGACCCTTTTTTGTCCTAGGCAAACCTAACACAAAGTCCATAGATATGTCTACCCAAGGTTCACTTGGTATAGACAAAGGAGTATACAAACCATGGGGCTGAACCTTAGACTTAGCCTTTTTACAAGTTATGCACTTTCCACATATTTGTTCTACGTCATGTCGCATTTTAGGTCAATAAAAATGTTCCCCTAACATGTCTAAAGTCTTTTGAACCTCGAAGTGTCCCATTAAACCACCCCCATGTGCTTCCCTTACCAATAATTCACGCAAAGAACAATTAGGAATGCACAACTTATCTTCCCTAAACAAATATCCTTCATGCCTATAGAATTTATCAAATGCACCTTTGTCACATGAAGCATAAATACTAGAAAAATCACAATCAGATTCATACATGCCCTTAATATACTCGAAACCAAGTAATTTAGTACTTAATGAATTTAAAAGCACGTACCTTCGAGACAACGCATCAGCAACTATATTTTCGTTACCTTGTTTGTAATTGATGACACAGGGAAATCTCTCAATAAACTCCACCCATCTCGCATGTCTTTTGTTCAACTTACCTTGACCTCACAAATGCTTTAAAGATTCATGATCGATGTGTATCACGAATTCCTTTGGCCATAAGTAGTGCTGCCAAGTCTCCAATGCTCGAACAAGTGAATACAGCTCCTTATCATATATCGGATAATTCAATGCTGCCCCACTCAACTTTTCGCTAAAGTAAACAATAGGTCTCCTTTCCTGCATTAACACTGCTCCTATACCTATTCCTGATGCATCACACTCAACCTCGAATGTTTTATCAAAATTTGGTAATGCCAAAATAGGTGCCTTACATAGCTTATCCTTAATGGTGTTAAATGTAATTTCTTGAGATTCTCCCCAATGAAAACCTACACTCCTCTTTATTATTTAGTCAACGGTGTGGTGATGGTGCTAAAATCTCTTACAAATCACCTATAAAAACTAGCCAATCCATGAAAACTCCTAACTTTAGTTATAGTCTTAGGTGTTGGCATTCTTTAATAGCTTTTATCTTTTCTTCATCGACTTCCACCCCGTTAGCACTAACCACAAATCCTAGGAAAACAACTCTATCCATGCAAAATGTGTACTTTTTGAAATTAGCACATAGTTGTTCCTTTCGCAACACAACAAGCACACAATTTAAATGTTCTAAATGCTCATCTAGGTTTTTGCTATAGATTAAGATGTCATCAAAATAAATGTTCGCGTAAATATTTCTTTTCGATTTTAAAACCCACCGCAAGTGTACGGTTCGTTAACAAGTAGGAAAATGGACTATGAGTCCAAGTATCGTTCCCACAAGGATTGAATTAGCTCTAATTAGACTAATGTGACCTTAACCGAATCTAATTGAATGAAAATTTGGTTTAAATGTGAAAAAACCCTAATTTTGGGGGAAATCCCCAAATTGAAACCCTAATTGCAAAGAAAACCCTACTTTCAAAATTGGAATCCCTAATTTCGAAATTTTACTAATCGAATGAAATAAACACGCAACTGAAATGTAAATATGCAATTTTAGAACTAATGTATTGAAATGAATCGAAATGAAATCATTAAGAACTCGAATCCCCAATTGACTATTAAAAACCCTAATTTCACAAATTCAACGAATCGATGGAACAAAATGCCAATTCAATGTTCCTAAATTATCCAATACACTCTCTCGATATATATTGAATCTACTCTTACACACCACCAGCCTATATTTCTATGGATGATGCAATGTACAAGAATGCATGACTTTTTTATGAACATCTTCATGAATTGCATAAAGCATAGAGGTAAGTTTCCATCCCCTATCGGACCCTATGTCAATTTATATCTATCGATTTTATTCCCCTTCTTTCGAATGCAAAGAACAAATCATCTACAATCACATAACAATTGGCCAAATAATTATGGAAGCATTCAAATCATATAAATCAAACATTTGTCCAATCGAAACTATTGTTGAATTAATGAAATAATGGAATTTAAATCATCAAAAGGTTCATCAAATTCCTAATGAACAAAAACCCTAGCCTATAATCATCATTAAAAATCAAGAAATTGGAAAACGAAATTAAAAGATAATAAGAATACACCCGTATGGAATTTCTTCAATCCGTGTGTATAATCTTCAATCCCGTCTCGAACCTGTGCGAAATTGAATCCAAAATCAAGTTTCTTGCCTCCAATTTTGGTCTCTCCCTTCTCCCTGGTTGTTCTTTTCCTTAATATGATGAATTTGGGTATTTATATCGCGTCCAAAATAAGTAGGAAAGGAGTTTCAACCAAAACGAAAAACTACGCCCGAAGTTTCAAAACCTAACTATGCGACCGCATAGAAGGGATCTATACGGTCGCATAGATCATTTTTCTTTTGGCTCATTGAATTACCTGAAACCTTCTATGCGACAGCATAGAAGGTTACACTATGCGGTCGCATAGAAGTAGCCATCTATGTGGTTTGTGCAATTTGGTCCCTGAACTTCTTTGTTGCTTCTCTTGACTTCTTTCTTCGATTTCTTCATCTTTTCAACAATTCTTATCTTCCAATTGATGATCGACAATTTCAAATATTATGCCACTCATTCGGCACATCTTTTGAGTATTTGCACTTTAGTCCTCCAACTTTCAATTATCTTCATTTTAGTCCATCTTCCATTCTTTCTTCTTCCACTTGTTTTGCTTTGTCATTGAGCTCATACTCGGCATGTTTTTACTCTCGTTCTGCATTTAGCTCAACATCTCAATAATTGCACTGTTGGTCCTCGAACTATCAAATTGTTGCGTTTTGGTCCTTCTCGGCTCTTTTCTCCTGAATTCCACAATTTCCATTGAATTACCTAAAATGCATGAATTTAATTAGATTAAGTCACAATTCAACCATTTTATCCATGTTTAAGTCATGTTTGTGAACCAAATAAGTGTGTAAAAACACACTTATCAAATCCCCCAAACTTAAACTATTGTTTGTCCTCAAACAATGTAGTGACTCAAAGTTAAACAAACATGGCTTAGTAGCTTGCCGTGTCTTAGGATTGGAACTTAGCAATACAATAGAATAATATCAATATTGCAAGAATAAAATTAACCTTTACTCATCAAATGCAATACTCAACGTGTGTGTGTGAACTCATGCCAACATATCAAGCTGATGAATGGTTTGTTCTCGACCCATAATGGTCAAATTTATCCTTACATCACTCGAGAGATACACAAATCCCCCAAACTTATTCTTTTCACTCAATTATCTTGGGGTGTGTTCTAAGGTTAGGAGTTTAACAACTATAATCCTTACCCTCTCTTAGTTTGGATAGATCTTACCCTTACCAGTACACCTATCAACAAGTAGAGACTCTCTTTAATTTGATTGTTTCCACCTATAAGCTCAAACTAAGCTACTTACCTCGCATCAAGGTTAAAGTCATATCAACCAAATGTCCAATAAGGGCTTTTACTTGTTTTTTTTTCTCTATCTTCTCATTTGCTTTCTATATAACCCATGTAACGAGTTTTAGGCGATGACTCCCAAACCAGTTGGTCTTAGGGCACCAGGTTTTAAACCCCTGTAGCCTTATTCACCCGAGTTATAAAGGCTCGATAAGATGAATTTTTGTCAACCTCTCCTTTATCTTGCTTTCTATATGACCCCTGTAACGAGCTTTAGGCCGATAATTCCCAAACCAGTTGGCTTTAGGATATCAGGTTTTAGACCCTAACAGACTTACTTGCTCGAGTCATAAAGGCTTTTGAGAGAAGTGATGATTTTTCCTTTTTTTTTTTACTTGTTTTTTTATAGACATTTGATATCAACAACCATCCTCAACTTAAAGCTTTCACCTATTTCTCACCTTCTGGGTCTAGGCAATCCACACAATATAAATTCATGCACTGAGCCTCTACTTATCTCCTTGTTTACCTATAGTGGCTCAACCGTCTCCAAACTATCTTATGGTGATTTAACGGGTTAATGATATAGAGGGTTAACCTAGGTTTCTCATATTTTACTCCAACAATCCCATTCAATAACTTAACATGAAAACATGAGTGGCGTGCAAAAGAATGTCAAGCATTGCATCAATAAGTATCAGCTAATTAAATCCTGTACTATATCCACAGTTCTATTTTACACCTGTCCAATAATCACATCATAGCCGGCAAGGCTACCAAACCCACACAAGCATGCAAAAGTAAAATCAACACTCATTCATCACGCATGCATCATGCAAGAAGGTAGTCAATTTAATGATTGATTGTGAAAATGCATATTAACTACATGCCGAATATTTGTTTGAAAATTATGCTACCATCTCTCAAACTTATACAGTACATTGTCCTCAATGTAAATGTAAAGTTAGAAAAGCATAATTTAAAAATATAAACACAACTTGGCAAATAGAGGTAAACAACACTCCCCTGATCAAAGTGGTGGTTGTGGTGTGTAGCTGGGACCCGCAGCATGATCTTCAGGAGGAGATGGAAGGCGAGATAGGATTTGTCTCATCAACTCTGTCTACTGTGCTTGCTCTGCCTGAATGGATTGAAGCCTATTCTCCATACTTCCCAATCGATCCCAGGTTTCGTTCACTCGCCACTGTATGCCATCCATTCTCCCAGCATACATGTTGAACCTACCATTCATGGTCTCCACTTCCCGTCGTGTCGTTGTGGCTTCATTCAAAGCACCCCTTGTGTAGTCCCGGGAAGAGTAGAGGTCTCTCTGTACTTGTCAACAGTGGTAGTCATGGCCTCGAAACTCTGCTGGAGATGTTGTATGTCCCGACTAGTCCAGTGGTGGTGGCGAATATCTGCCTCAAAACCTGATTGTCCATATCAACCTGGGGTGGTGGTGGAGGAATTTGAGGCATGTCCAGGTCTGCATCTGCTTGACCTTCCTCATTCAATTGCTGTCGTCGTCGTGCATTTTCTAATTTCTGTTGGTGCTTCAGTCTTGCTCGGTCTTGGGCCTCTAGTGTGGATTGCTTGATAAAGGGGCTTGGCTTTTCTGGTGCTTCCCCAGGTTGGATTTGTATCCCTGCTGCTCTACATATTCCACTTATCAGATTGGGAAAAATTAGTGAGTAGTGCCTATCACCCCAAGTGCCTGTACCATGAATTTGGTTGTAGATGTACGTGGCTAGATCAATCTTGTTCCCTCTAACCAAACGGTATATGAATCCGGCCCTTGGATTTGTAAATGTTGTTCTTTGGGATATAGGCTCGATGTTATGGCACATGAATATAAAATCACTATGGATGGGGTGAGATCTATCTGATGCCAGTCTGCTGTAGGTAGAGGCCAAGCGTTTTCACGTCCCAACAATATTTCTGCAACCTCATTCCAGTTGAAGTCTTCGGGAATAGGGACCACATTACTCCAGGATAACTGATAGTAATCATGAATTACCTCTGGTGAAAACATAATCCATTTGCCCCTAACCCATGTCTGATGTAAGTGCTCCGATTCGGGAGTGTCAATTTCTATGTTGAAATTTGCATAAAATTTCTCATACACCGGATGAGGTCTTTCTATTACCTTTTCCCAGCCACAGTTATGAATCAGATAAGATATTTCAAAGTTGGGGAAATCTTCTAGCCTAACTGGCCTCTCGGGAATGATTGCCCAATTACGCACAACATTGGCATAACGGGCAGCTGTATCTGATGAAAGGAATCTTCGAACATCCCCTTCGGGTTCTCTTGTTCGGGCCATTCCAGATGAGGAGCTGACTTTCTCTTTTTCCTTTGAACTTCGTTTGGGAGGCATCCTGCAAAAGGAAATACACAATATCACTTACTTGGTGTAGAAAAAATGGGCATGAATAAACGTTGAATTCATAATCCCCCAAACTTTCTTCAATATGCACATTTACGTGTGTTTATGCAATGTTTCATAACATGAATCATCAATATAACTCTAGCATTGCATAAGTATGGAAAACTCAAAATTTTGGCTCGAACATGCATTTCTAAAAATTTTTACCCATGACCAAGTGACCAAGTTCGGCCCCAGGCATCACCGAGAAATATCCAAATTTTCCCGAGCAAGTTTTGGACATGTGAAAGTACATAATGATATCTAGCATATATCCAAATTTTACCCTAATCGGAGGTCGTTTGCATTAGAAAACATAGGGACGAAGGTAGTGACGTGAGTGGATATGTTGAACCATGAAATGCCTTTGTGAATTCAAATGTTAAGGTAATGTTTTCTATTGAAATATCACATGATTTTTTGACAAAAATGCTACACAATAACGATGTAAACTATTACATAAGTGAAAAGCCCAAAAAATCAAAACATGCGTTAATGTGGCATTTCGTCGAACACTTGGTGTGCAATGTGAATTACTTCCTATTTCTTACGTACACTACCATGAAAGTTCCCCAAATTCACAATAGTACACCAATCTACCACAATACATTCTAACTAAATCCACACATTGAAAGAGAATGTAAGAATGAAGCCCAAAATTTTGTCGGAGTTAGAATTCATACCTTGCTCGGCAAGTTGGAAGCTTGATGTGTGTCAGTATCCACGCACTAGTGTGAGGAGTGTGTGTAGTGTAATTTTGGGGTGTATGCAATTAAGTGTGTGCAGTGAATTAGGTGCAAGTGTGATGGAGAAAATGAGTGTGCAAGTGAAGAGTGAGAGGTGGAGTGTGTGCGTCCGAGTGTGAAGGAAAGGGGGGGAGGGGGAATTTTGGGGATTAATGGTGTGGTCAAGGGTTAAAACCCATGACCACAACACTATGCGACCGCATAGTGCAATAGGCTCGCCCATTTTTATTTTCGAAAACGGTCTATGCGACCGCATAGACCGTTGGTCTATGCGGTCGCATAGACCAAACCGTATATTATTATTATTATTTTTTTTAAAGAAATAAAATAGAATAAAATAAAAAGAGTGCCATTTTTGTCAAATATTTTTTTTATAAATGCCTAAAAACCCGCATTCTGAAAACTTAACCGAAACGAACATCTTCGCACCTCGGAATGCGTGACACACACTCGAACACCCAAACACTTCATTTAGCACCCGTTCATGCAACATTAAACGTGTAGTGCCTAGGCTATCATGCAAAATATGATCGATGACCTAAGAAACAAACTAAAACCAAACAAATTCCTAAACTAATGCAATGCAATAAAATAAAATAAAGGATACAGTGGGTTGCCTCCCACTCAGCGCTATGTTATAGTCGATAGCTCGACTTTAACGTAATGCATCATTCTGGTGATCCAAGTTGGATGGTAGACTTGTCCTTTGAGAAATCACCGCCCCAGTAGTGCTTCAACCGCTGTCCATTAACTTTGAATGTCCCCTTGCTGTCGTGAGTGATCTCAATTGCCCCATGTGGAAATACTTGTATAATGGTATATGGACCAGACCATCTTGATCTCAATTTTCCTGGAAACAGTTTAAGCCTGGAGTTGTAGAGTAGCACTTTCTGCCCCACCTTAAAGTCACGCCTCTGGATATGCATGTCGTGCCATTTCTTGGTGCGCTCTTTGTAGATCTTTGAGTTCTCATAGGCTTCCATTCTGAGTTCATCAAGTTCATTCAGTTGTAACAGCCGTTTTTCACTTGCAGCCTTCAAATCCAAGTTCAACTTCTTCATTGCCCAGTAAGCATGATGTTCGATCTCGAGAGGTAGATGGCATGCTTTCCTAAAAACTAGTCGATATGGAGACATTCCTATAGGAGTCTTGAATGCAGTCTTGTAGGCCCACAAGGCATCATCCAGTTTCTTTAACCAATCCTTTCGTGTTGAGTTAACTGTGACTTCCAGAATACAGTTCAATTGCCTATTGGATACTTCGACCTGTCCGCTGGTTTGGGGATGATATGCAGTGGCTATGCGGTGCTTGACGTCATATTTTGATAACAACTGCTCGAACTGACGATTGCAGAAATGTGTGCCCCCGTCACTGATTATAGCTCTCGGTGTCCCAAATCGGGTGAAAATATTCTTCTTTACAAACTCAATCACCACTTTCCCATCATTTGTAGGCAATGTAACCGCTTCAACCCACTTCGAGACATAGTCCACCTCCACTAAAATGTATTGATTTGAAAAAGATGATGGGAATGGCCGCATGAAATCGATCCCCCAGACGTCAAATAATTCCACCTCCAAGATACTACTCAAAGGCATCTCATTTCTTCTAGAGATGTTACCCGTGCGCTGACATCGGTCACACCTCTTTACAAATTCAAACGCGTCCTTAAAGAGTGTGGGCTAGTAAAAACCTGATTGGAGAATTTTCGTCGCTGTCTTAGAAGCACCAAAATGCCCTGCATATATTGATGAGTGACAGTTCTCTAATATCAAAGGCACCTCTTCCTCTGGTACACAACGCCGAACGATTTGATCAGCCCCCCGCCTGTAGAGAATGGGGTCTTCCCAAAAGTAGTACTTCAATTCTGCGAAGAATTTCTTCTTCTGGTGACTAGAGTAATCTGGCGGTATGATAGACCTGGCTAAATAGTTAACTATGTCTGCATACCAGGGTGTTTCCATCACACCAAAGATCTGCTCATCTGGGAAGTTCTCGTTTATTTCCACTGTCTCTTCCTGTTCTGTGTCCTCAAGTCGAGATAGGTGGTTCGTTACCACGTTTTCACTGTCTTTCTTATCCTTGATTTCCAGGTCAAACTCTTGAAGTAGCAATATCCAACGGATGAGGCGTGGCTTAGCATCCTTCTTCTCCATCAAGTATCTGATGGCGGCATGATCTGTGTAGACTATGACCTTCAACCCCACAAGGTATGATCGAAATTTGTCAAACGCATAGACTACAGCAAGAAGCTCTTTCTCCGTAGTGGCATAATTTAACTGAGCATCGTTCAAAGTCTTACTTGCATAGTAGATCACATGAAATACCTTTTTCCTTCGTTGACCCAGCACGGCTCCCACAGCATAATCACTGGCGTCACACATTAATTCAAATGGCAGATTCCAATCCGGTGTGACAATTACAGGTGCTGAAGTCAACTTCTCTTTCAAAGTGTTAAAGGCCTGCAGACACTCATCAGTAAACTCAAATGTGGACTCCTTCATCAGTAAACAGCACAGAGGTTTGGTAATTTTTGAAAAATCCTTGATAAACCTTCTGTAGAATCCAGCGTGCCCAAGAAAACTGCGAACACCCTTCACTGAGGTAGGTGGTGGTAGATTCTCGATCACCTGAATCTTTGCCCTGTCCACTTCAATACCTTTTGCTGAAATTTTGTGCCCTAATACGATGCCTTCTTGCACCATAAAGTGACATTTCTCCCAATTCAACACCAAGTTGGTCTCTGTACACCGTTGTAGCACAAGACTTAGATGCTCCAGGCACTCATCAAATGAAGATCCAAACACAGAGAAGTCATCCATGAATACCTCGATGAATTTCTCAATCATGTTTGAGAAAATAGCCATCATGCAATGCTGAAAGGTAGCGGGAGCGTTGCATAATCCAAATGGCATCCTTCTATATGCAAAGGTGCCATAGGGGCAAGTGAAAGTGGTCTTCTCCTGATCATCTGGTGCCACTGGAATCTGATTATACCCAAAGTACCCATCTAGGAAACAGTAATGTGAATGTCCCGCTAATCTCTCCAACATCTGATCAATGAACGGTAATGGAAAGTGATCCTTTCGAGTAGCAGAGTT